>NC_056747.1:101457633-101632633 GCF_019279795.1 Protopterus annectens
AACATTATTTTTTGATGTATTTTTACAATGAATTTAAACTGCTTTGCTTTATACCATTCCACCCAACCTTCCCAAGTGTCCACGCACCATTTCTACACCATCTTCTGCACCCTATGTACAATTTTTTGACAGCAGCAAAAGGATACGCTTTTCCTTCCATTCCTTCTGCAATGTCACTTACAAAGACAATGAAAGACACCATCCCCCTTACTGGCAGCTTTGGTACCTCAATGGTACCCCATTTGTCAACATTCCACATACGAGTAGAGCCACTTACGTCACACTGCCTAGTCAATGTTTTAACTATGCCACAACCTGCTGAGACCCACTGCATGTTAATTTGTTCATTACCCTATTATGTGATGCAATGTCAAACATTATCCTAAAGTCCAAGTAGCTCAATTCCACAGTCTCCTTCTGATCCAGGTACCCTGGTTGCTCAATCAAAAAACTCTACTTGTTTTGGCTGGTATGGCCTTATTATAAATATACACTGACTTGTGTCCTGTGATACACTGTCTTCCTTCAACAGCAGTCAGCAGTTCAGTGGTTTTCCTATGACTGAAGTCAAACATACAATAGAGGGAGTGGGTGATACCTGCCATCAAGTCTTCAGGAATTATATCATTCTGTGATTCCTGAAGACTTCAGCAACCATGCCATTCAATGATTTAAAAAGGATTTGTTAGTTGTACTTCAAATTCTCCTTTTAATTCTCTACAAGTTCTAAAGTGAATTCCATCAGAACCCTCTGCTTCAATCACCTCAAAGTTCCTTTGGGATGGTAATTTGTGAAAAGATTAAAATCAATCTTTCTCAGCTTTTGTAGGTCTACTAGCTGTGTTCTGAGAAAATCCTGTTGCTGTCCTAAACACTGAGCAGAAGTATTCACTATGCACCCATTTTCTCACTATCGTGCTGTACATTTAAGCCCCCAACCCCCGTCCCCAAAAAAAAAAATTCTTTAAGTTAATGTTCATTGTACAATCTCTCTGTTTTTCTTTGTTCAGGTAACAATTTAATTTCTCTTGTAGACTGACCTAATTGTATTATTCACAGTTTGAGCGGTTGCTTTTCTGACTGCCTTTCTTGGATCATCCTGGTTTAACTGGTACTGTTTTCTATAAAAAAATAAATAAATAAATAAACTAGATGCAAGAAAACTTGGTTCAATAAAACTGCAGAAACTACTACTGGTGTAAAAGTACTGGTGCATCTATTCATAAAGAAATGCTGTTTGCTGTTGCTATCACAATTTTCCACGGCTCTTTTTTTAACATCCTTCTGGCTAAAGTTATTCCCATTAAAGACAAAGTCTTACAGGAAATGAGGTCAGAACAGAAAGATGGAATTAGCAAGAAAAGGAATTCATACTGAACTCTTGGCAAGTACCTTCATGCAGTAGACCCTGCTTTCACAAAATCTCACCAAGATAACACTGATATATAGACTTCATTTTATACATGTTGAAAAAAGTATCAAAAAATAAAAAAGAAGTCTGGGTGTACAAGAATCATGGGAACCTTGGTGTATGCACTGATCCTAGGCTGGGCTCAGGATGAGGGTGCCCCCTGTAGCAGAAGGAAGCAGTAGTTATTCATAATAAAGTGACAGGCCAAGAAGAATGCGGTCAATAAAGTGGGATGTTGACGACAAGGAAGAGAGAATTTACTCTTATTATGATGTAAAAAAAAAAAAAAAAGAATTTACAGACACAGGACATGCAGCAACAGTAAGACAAAGTAGAGGAATGAAAAGTACTTGCACAAGAAAAACTGATAAAAACCTATGAATAAGAGTGTTAGTTCAACATATCAAGGCAACACACTACCTAGATGAAGAAATATTGGGCCACCTGAGAAAGGAATTGAAACAAGTGAGACAAGATAAAGAAAAAAATGGAAAAAGAAGCAAATGAAACAGAAAGGTATAAAATTAAACATGGACATGGGAAGATACGATGCAATACTTATAGAAGGCCAAATTATCAATACCTAAAATGAATCTCAGAAGATATTTAAAAATAAAAGCAAAGACACACAGATATGGTAAATTTCACAATAAAAATTAAGAGCATAAAGGTGGGATGCAATTAAAAAAAAAAACTTAACGAAAAAGAAATTAAATCACACAGAAACTGAAGTGACAGACCACATGCACAGTGAAAATTTAGTGTGGACATTGACACAGGCAATACTGCAACATGATGGGCTGAAGCTGTTATGCCACAAGGAGATGTTCTGGAACCTTCTTTAGAAGACTCCCTTAAACGTCTACTTAGAATCGCACAGCAAGGGAAACTGCAGGAAACTGAGAGCAAAGAGGATGCTCTCAGCCCAAAAGAAAATGATCCAAGGAAAGATCTGCTTGATTTGATAGACATATCAAGACAGATGAAAGAAGTACATTACACAAAATAAAGCCCAAAATGTTACAAGACTGGTAAAACAGAAATGACTATTAAGAGAAATTCATGTGCTGTAACAGAAATAAATAAGACATATTACTGTGCAGCTATACTAATAACAGAAAACTGTTACTATAAAACCAGAGTAACAAAGGAAATGGAGAAAAATACTTCCTTTGGATGAGATGTTAATCAGAGATCCCCTTTGCCTGAGCTGGTGGTAGCTCAGGTTGATGTACAAGTTCTTACAACACTCAAAAAAGGAGTAGGGATGGTTATTTCACTATTTACACATTCATTATACTTACAATTTACGCATTTTATAAAGGCACTTAAATGCAATCACTTTTCCTAAACATATTCAACAATCTTTCCATAATAATAATTTTCATATCACATATTTTCATCTTTTCTTGCAATTCTTCGCATCTTCTTTTTCCATAAATACCAAATAACAAAGAAAACAATTTTCTTGTTTTCAATTTTGTTTCATTTCTGTATAGCACCATGTCCCTATAAATTATGTAAATGCTTTCCAGTCATAAACATCTTTGAATAATTTCAAAAAAGTTTTTTTTATTATAAAAAAAATAACGTTATGAAGTATCTTCAGTATTACAATTATTACACATACTTTCTTCTATCATTTTATATTTCATGTCCAACAATAAACACTACAGAAAAACACTGGCTTTAAAAAAAAGGATTCAGGTCTTTCCCGTCTTTTCCTTATTGCTTTCTTTGGTTCACCCCATCCCCCAAGGATCGCTATAATAGTTCCTTTTTGTCATTTTATACAATTCTTTCCTTGCCATGTCTACTTCTTTTCCATCAGTTTTCAATGTCTTTCATTTTACTTTAATATGCCTTATAGATTCATAGGCTGGTACTAGGATATTGGCCCTAGGGCCTACAGAAGCCTAGCCATAACAATTCCCTGGATATTTCTTCTCAATATTTACTTCCCTGGACTCCTGTCTAGCAGGGCGACTGAGGTGATCCCTGGGGTGAATTTCCCATCTATCATCCAATTGCCAAGGTACCTTTTAAAGATAGCCAAGGAGGCGTTCTGCTTGACATGTATGGGCAAGTCTATTCCAGAGTATGGGGAGTCTCTGGGTCAGGAACCTATCCCTCCAGCATGTTTTGTTCATTGTGATGACAAGGTTTAGATCCTTGGAGCGTGTGGCTCTGAGGGATTGGGATTTAAGTGGAGCATGTCCAACAGCTCAGGGCTTGACATGGCCTTGTATGTTAAGCAGAGATCGCCTCTGAGTAGACGATATACCACAGTGTATAGCCGGAGTTTTTTTTAGATGGTCAGCATAGGGCATCTGCTTTAGACCTGTGATTCTTTTAGTGAGGTACTTCTGCGGCCTTTCCAGCTGTTGCAGATGTCTTGTGATGTACATACCAAACGGGGCACTGTACTCTATAATGGATCTAATGAGGGATGAGTACAGTGGGACAATGACCTCCTTTTTTCTGGATGAAATGCACTTAGTAATGAGGTGCGTCAGACAGAATGATTTCCTGACTGTTGTGGCGATGTGGTTATGGAGGTGAGACCACTGTCCACCTGTGTCCCTAAGTCTCTCATCACACTTTCGGTGTTTAGTGTACTGCCACCTATGTGGCAATTCATGGGTACATGGTTTTTCCCAAAAGGGATAACTATACATTTCTTGGCATTAAGCTTGAGCCCATGGCTCTGGCACCAAGCATCTGTTTCTGTAAGGCCCTTTTGTAGAATATCCACATCATTTGGAGACTCAATAATGGCTCCCAGTTTGCAGTCATCTACGAACTTTGTTAGCCAGAGTCCTTTAGTATTGGCCTGTACTTCACAGAAATAGATGCCAAATAAGAGCGGCCTCAGAACTGCACCCTGAGGTACTTCAGTTGTCACTTGTCTAGAGCTGGATTTGGAGTCGGCTACTTTTACAGTCTGGGTTCTGTCAGTAAGCCAGTTGGCAACCCATCGAGTGACATAAGGATTTTATGCTATATTGTCTTAACACTCAAAACAAATGTGCTGGCACAAAGAAAACAACCAGCTTTATTAAATTCAACCCCCCATTTCTTTTACATCATAATCTTATCTCTCGTTTCGATTCAACCTTGTTCTAAGATGCCCAACAATTCACTTTACATGCAACTTAGAAACGTATTCACACCATGTACATATACTTACTTTCTAAAAATGTGTTTAATTTTTTTTACGGACAACCTAAATACCTACCGCCAATCTGTCAATGTTTTGGTATTTGTTTTAGAACATTTTTACATTTTTGTGATTACGTTTTTTTTTTTTTCTTTCTAAACTTTACCAGTAGAAAATTAATGCCACTTCTATTAAAATAAATTCCTGACATTTTTACCACATCTCCAAAACACTTACTTTGGAACTATATTCCTACTATACTAAGAATTTATCTGTTTTTGTCGAATACTAGTTTCTGGCTACTAAAACCAATTCATCTGTATTAATTAACATCAATGATACCTTTATTCCTTTCTTAACTTTTCAACTGTCATCCTCTGACCCTGATCTACATTGTCTGTATAACCACATTCACTTCATTTCATTACGGGAAAATCATGGCAAAAATTAGGAGGTGCAGCACCCAGCAGGATAAAAGCACTCTCATTAAACTAAACAAACAGCTCAGAGGACAAAAAGTCTACCAAAGCCAAATTTCAGGTAAGTTTGGCCTCCCATGCCAAGGACAACCACAAAGCATTCTTTAGCTATGTCCACAAACTCAAAGGCAATACACAAATGTGTGCAGAGCTCACTGTAAATGGAGCCACATTTATTAAGCCAGAAGATATAGCAAACCTCCTGGCTGATAAATTCAGCTCAAACTTTACTCCTCTCTCTCCCTCAACCTTCCCTCAGGAAATATCATCAAATATAACTCCCCCTGCTGTCACTAGGGAAGAGATCCTTAATGCTCTAAGTCCAAGAACACTGCATCGCTGGGACCAGACAAGATGCCTTCTAAATAACATGAAATATGACCTATTAGGGCCTCTGGGATTACTATTTAACTGTAGCCTCCAAACAGGCTTCGTGCCTCATGAATGGAGAAAGGCAACAGTCATCCCTTTGCACAAAGGTGGGCCACCTACAGACCCTGGAAACTACAGACATAAGTCTCACTAGTCTTATATGTAAAGCCATAGAAAGAATCATCATGGAGATAATCAACAGAGGTATAGTAAACCTTCACACACTGGACCCAACCCAGTCTGGTTTCGTAAAGGGCAGATCATGCCTACTCAACCTGGTGGACTTCTTTGAGAAGGTCACCAAAGCATTGGATGAGGGCAAAATCGTTCACACTGTCTACCTTGACCTGGCCAAGGCATTTGACACAATACCCCACTCAGACATGGTTGACAAACTCAAGAGGTTAGGAACAAACCCGTATGTCACCCAGTGGATAGCCAACTGGCTCGCAGACAGGACCCAGGAAGTTAGAACTGGGGAGGCCACCTCTACAAAAAGTCCAGTCACAAGTGGAGTCCCTCAGGGATCAGTCCTTGGACCGCTCCTTTTTGGCATTTACTTCTCAGAAGCCAAGGCCAATGTCAGTGGTCTCTGGCTGACTAAATTTGCAGACTACTGCAAATTAGTAACCGTCATTGAATCTCATACTGACATAAATATTATCCAGGGGGGGCTGACACAGACAAACTGGTGTCAGAGTCATGGACTAAAACTAAATGCCAAGAAATGCATAATAATGTCCTTTGAGAATTCATTCATCTTCGGTAACTACCATATTGACAACACACCCCATAGAGTTGACCCAGTAGTCAGGGACTTAGGGACACACAGATAGTAATCTAGCCTTTGATTATCACGTCTACAGTGGTGAGGAAATCATTCTATGTTGCGCAACTTATAAACAAAGGTATGGAATATAAGTCCAAGAAAGTCATTGTTCCACTGTATTCAGTTCCACTGTATTCAGCATTCATCAGACCTATCATTGAGTACAATGCCCCCTTTGATATGTACCTAACTAGGCACAGCCAACAACTGGAACATCCACAGAGGCTCCTCACAAAGAATACAGGGCATAAGTAACATGTCCTATGCAGACCGCCTCAAGGCCCTATCCCTGTATTCTGTCTCCTACAGGCTTTTGAGGGGAGATCTATGCCTGGCATACAGAGTATTGTCAGACCCCACTCTGATGAACCTCCTGCATATCCACAGAACAAACAGTACCAGAATTATCTGTTCTAAGGACTTAAACCTTGCCTGTAATATAAATAGGACCTGCTGGAGAGACAGGTATGTATCCCAGAGACTACCCCGTCTATGGAACAGGCTCCCCATCCATGTGAAGCAGAGTTCCTCCCTAATCCAATTCAAGTGCAACTTGGACAACTGGATGGGAGACCAGAAATTCAGTCTCTGATGCAAACAGGTAACCTGTAAATGGTTCATCTCCCAGGCCCATGCTTACACTTATCAAGGGTATCAGACTCGTCAGAGATTTGGGATGCATGGCTAGGCTTAAAAATGCCTTTGTGGTCATTAGTCTACTAAACACCTATGAACCTATTACAAACAACCACATGCTCAAAGGACAACCCTGCTTTAGCCCTCGTCCCGGTCTCTTTTTTTTCCTATCCATCTATTAACTAAGACTGATGCACAACAATTTTTGTTCATTATCCTCACTATTCTTATTTTTTCTCCTACTTCACATCCTTTTAAAATTTTCAACATTTCCCCAAGATCAATACTATCAAATGCCTTAGCCACATCCCACACTGTTACTGTTACTTCTCCTTTCCTTTCCCTATTATATTCTCAACCACTTCTTTAACCATCACTATAACACCCTGTCTCCTTCTTTTAGATTCTCCTTCATTCAATATTTCCATACAAAAAAAAAAAAACCCATCCTTTTCATTATCTGGCATTTATTTATATGAACTGTACTCTAAGCCTGGTGTGGACTTTTCTTCACCTTCCTTTATAGCATCCTCCAACTCTTTCCTCTCTATTCTTTTTCCATTTCTTCAACTACCTCTTTTTATATCTTCTTTCCTTTGCATACACCCCCCTTACATTCTTCTTGGTACATATTCTGTACATACTATGACAAACTGAAATGCTGCCAGCCCAGCTAGCTGGAAGTTTGTAAATAATCATATGTCATTTGTGAATAATAATATGATCCATAGACTTGTCTTACAAATGTAAGAGAACTATATGTTATGTGGATATTAAACTACTAGTACATAAGTGTGTGTTGAACTGTATGTTATGTATTGAGCTTCAAGAATGTAGCCACAGTGTACCCTGCTGGAAAAAGGCAGAATTGTGTATAAACTATATGCCTGTGCAAATGTGTGTTTTCACAGTAGAAGCTGGAACATACAGAGTTAACTTGCAAACTCAGAAAATAAGTGATGAGTTTTACAATGGTGTTTATCTCAGCAAAAAGACAGGATATCTACAGCTGGAAGTTCTTTCTATTGTCTGGAAAAATAAATAATTACAGGTTTCAAATGTAAAAGTGTTTAACTGTTTTACAACTTCCAGTTCTAGGCAAACTTCTGAGAGAAGTATTTCTGACACAGAGGTGTTAAATTTTACGTTTCGGTTAGCCTGGGAACTGAAGGCAGATGACAAAGAATGATGTCATTCAGCTGACCTGGTCTCTTGTATAAAATAAGTGCCTCTCTGATGTAACATTTGTCTGGGGGTTGCACATTTCTCGAAATTTATGTTTAAAGTACTCAGGGTCCTCCCTTGATTCAGCCGGTACCACAATATGATGATTTTCCCCCTCTCCTGCATATACTTCTGGTGCATATATAAATGAATGCTCTTTCAATAGCTTCTGACTCAACTAAATTAAGCAAAATGAATGCCCTTGTACATGCATCTTTGTCAGAAAAAGCTGCTTGTATGAAAATAAGAAGTTATGTACCTACCATAACGTTCCATGTTAGTTGTCTTCTCTCGCCTTCTTTCTTGCTTGATGGGTTCGGAGCCGATCCCTCGGCTCCGACTCGGCACTTGCTAAGCTCGAGAGTCTCTTTCACCAGCTCGAGGCAGCCCCATATCCCATGATGCAAGGCAGTAAATACCCAGATCTCGTTAGTTGCCAAAGGGCAATAATACCAAGCATAAAATACTTCCCAAAGGAAGAGGAAACTTACAAATGGAAAAAAGGACCAGGTCTGAATGGTCTTTAACATAAAAGTTTCTTATACAAGGTCTGTCCAGGCCAGGGGCAAGCAGGGAGGAGAAAGAGAGAAGACAACTAACATGGAACGTTATGGTAGGTACATAACTTCTTAATGTTAAGTTGTCAATCTCGCCTTCATTCTTGCTTGATGGGACCGCCCCTAGCACCTCTATCCTGGGTGGCTCAATGGAACAAACTCTTGAGAACTGTAGAGCCAAAACTGTCCCTGTCCCTGGAGGCCAAGTCCAATTTGTAATGGGAAACAAAAGTGTGAGGAGTGGCCCAAGTGGCCGCTGCACAAATAGTGTCCAAAGGCAGTCTAGCTTGAAAAGCTGTAGAAGTAGCTAAACTCCTAGTTGAATGTGCTTTAGGTTTTGAGCACAGCTGTTTTCCCCTGATCGTATAAATTTCAGTGATGACCGAAGAAAGCCATCTGGACAAAGTCACTTTAGAAACAGGAAGGCCTTTTTTATTATCCGCATAGGAAACAAAAAGTTGATCAGATTTTCTAAATTTTTGTTCTGTCCAAATAATATCTGAGCTGACAGTGGACGACAAGATAAAGTAGCTTTTGTTCAGCTCTATCTGAATAGTTAGGAAAAAATACCGGAGATCAATGGATTGATTCAGATTGTTTTTGAAGCGACCTTAGGTAAAAAGGATGGATTAGTTCTCAAAGATACTCTGTCTTTGTGAAAAATCAAATAGGGGGGTCGAACCGAAAGAGCATGAAGTTCAGACACCCTCCTGGCAGATGTAATAGCCACTAGGAATAAAGTTTTCCAAGAAAGATATTTCAGGGAACAAGAAACAGCTGGCTCAAGGGGAAGAATTAAGGATGTCAGCACTAAAATTAGATCCCACTGAGGAGGAGGATTCCTGATTGGAGGCTTTAGTAGGAAAATTCCTTTCAAGAAGGCCCTGCAGAGCCTATGGGACATAATATTATGATCTGCTATCCCGACATGAAAATTAGAAATAGCAGCCAACTGAACTCTGACTGTGGAAGAAGAGGAGCCTGCATGAAAAATCTCTGCTAAGAAGTCCAGAACTGCCTGAACAGGGGCAGTAAAGGATCAATATTTTGGGCCTTAGCCCAATAAGAGAAACGCTTCCATTTGCTTGTGTAAATCCTCCTGGTAGAGGATTTTAGTGAAGCTACTATGATGTCTCTAACTGGGTTAGAGATCAAAGGAAGCCTGGCTAAGGAAGGAAGTGGAGCAACCATGCTGTGAGGTTGAGAGAGGGGATTGACCGGTGCAGCTGACCGGATTGGTGAATCAGTAGATCTGGCACTGGGTCCAGATGCCACGGCTGCACCAAAAGGTGATGATGGAGGAACGGGAACCAAACTTGTCGAGGCCAGTAAGGGGCAATGAGAATCAATTTGGCTCTCAAACGGTAGCTTTCTGGATCACCTGAGGGATCAGAGGAAATGGAGGAAGGCATAAAGACGTCCCTGGGGCCAATCCTGGGTCAGAGCGTCTCTCGGGGGATGGCCTGATAGAGGGAAGAGGCTGAAGAAGTCTGGACATTTGCTGTTTTGGGGAGTAGCAAAAGATCGCAACATGGACGACCCCATTCCAGAAAAATCTCTTCCGCTATAGATTGCTTGAGAGACCACTCGTGAGGCATGAGGATAGCTCTGCTCAATCTGTCCGCTATAATATTGGTTTTCCCAGGGATATGCGTTGCTACCAGAAACCGATGAGAGGAGATCGCCCATTGCCAAAGTCTAAGCGCTTCGACACAAGGGGTAGGACTTGGTTCCGCCCTGTTTGTTGATATACCAAACTACAGACATGTTGTCTGTGTGGACTGCAATTGTCCCTACGGGAAGAAAGTCGTTGAGGGCTTGCAACGTTAAAAGCACTGCTCTCATCTCCAGGACATTTATGTGCAGATGGTACTCGAACGGTTGCCACGTCCCATGAACCATCCTGCCCTGATAATGACCCCCCCACCCGATCAGGGAGGCATCCGTGGTGACAGTGGCTATCGGGGCCGGAGGTACAAAGGACCTGCCTTGGTGAACCTGAGACAATGTGATCCACCAAGCAAGATGCTCTTTGCATGTCTGTGTCACCAGAATCTGGTGACGCATTGGAAGTTGCTGGTATGACCACTGTGTGAACAGCATCCACTGAAGAAGGCGCATGTAGAATCGAGCCAGGGGAAGAAGAGTAATGGCCGCAGCCATGAGACCTAATACCTTCAGAACCATTCTGGCCTGTATTTTCTTGCTGGCCAGAATGATCCTGACATGAGTCTGAATGTCTGAAACTCTTTGATCTGTAAGGGTAGCTGACATCCGAACAGTGTTTAAGTTTGCGCCTATGAAGGTAATAGACTGGCAGGGCGATAAGGATGACTTTAAGTTGATTGAGATGCCCAAATGAGAACAAAGGTCTATTGTGTAATCCCTGGCTTGTATAAGCTGATGCCTGGTGGTGGCTGACAGGAGCCAGTCGTCGAGATACGGAAACACCTGGAATCCTTGACGCCTCAGGTGAGCCGTGACCACTGCCATGCATTTGGTGAACACTCTGGGGCTGTAGTGAGACCAAAGGGCAGGGCTCTGAACTGGAAGTGACTGGACCCCAGCAAAAGCGGAGAAATCTCCTGGAGCGCCTGTGAATTTTGATGTGATAGGCAGCGTCCTGAAGATCTATTGAGCACATCCAGTTGTCCTTCTCTAAGAAGGGCAGAATTGACTGAAGAGCGACCATTCGCAACCTTGTCTTCCTGACAGACTTGTTGAGTCTGCTGAGCTCCAATATTGGTCTCCAGTCTCCGTCTTTTGGGGACCAAAAGAACCTTGAGTAGATTCCGGCTCTGAATGGTCTATTGTAACTGGCTGAATGGCTCTTTTGCAGTAGTTTTGCGATTTCTAACTCTGCAATGTCCCTTAGACCGGTGGTACATCTGGAAGGGAACTTGAGGGGAAGGGACTTTCCTCGAAAGGAATTATGTAACCCTTGGATATGATCGACTGTACCCATCTGTCTTGAGTGAGGGAATGCCAGGCTTCTGGGTACAGTGATAATCTTCCCCGACTGCCTCCAAGGAGGGACAGCCGGGCAACACCTCAGGGATGCTGAAAGGGCTTATCAGAGAGAGGCTCCCTGTTTCCCTGGTTCTTGGACCCCTCTGCCTCTAGAGCGCGCCTGTTGTTGTTACCCCTCTGCCTCTAGGGTAAACTGACCACGTGAATCCGGCGTGACTCCTTGGGATTTACGGAACCACATCTTCCCACCCTTCTGTCCTTTGGGATAAGGCCTAGAAGGGGTGGAAAACGGACTCCAACAGCAGAAAGAGTCTTGCCGTCCTGCTCGCACCTGGTCAAGGTTTCCTTCACCTGAGGGCCAAACAAAGCTGACCCATCAAAGGGAGAATTTGTGAAGGACGCCTTAAAGGCATCCAAAATCACATAGCCGCATCCAGGCTTGGCGTCTAAGAGCCACACCTGTGCGTTTTCCATACGCCTCCATCCGCAGCATAAGATATTAGCCGCATGGAGGAGTTTGCAATGGAATTGAGGGTTCCTAGCTGAGACGCAATTTTTCTTGAGCCCCTGCAGCTGTAGGATCCTGAACTACTTCCCCAGCTCCTTCAGGATATCCCTTTGGAGTCTGGTGAAGTGACATAGGTAATTCAGCGAACGATAGCAAAGGTCGCTGATGAAAACATCCGCTATCCATGGTCCTAGAGTCCTTATTAGGAGGATGGACGGGCACGGAAGGATCTGCAAGTTCCTTTTGGTGGCCGCAGCCACCACCATGGCATCAGCGGGGACACCCTTAGTAAGGAATTGTTTGTCGCCGGGCGGTGATAAATTTTGAAGGCCTCCTAGGGACTGGCTCTACAGAGTCAGGAGCTGCCCGCCTTCGTGCAATCACCTGCATAAGGGGGTCGAAGGTGGAGATACCCAGGAGGTGGAGGGCCGAGATCCAAACGCCTCTAGGTATACTGACTCATCCTCAGAGGGATTGCTGGTGGGCCAGTTTCCCTCTGTTTCAGAAGTTCTAGGATGTCTGAGAAGGAGACATCCTCAGAGGGGATCTAGGGGATCCCTCTGACTCATCAAAGTCAGTATCCAAGTGACAGACTCGGGAGTCTACATGCTTCCTCTTACAAGTCCTCTTCCTAGGAGGATCTCCAAACATCAGGAGAATCCTCGGAAGAGGGGAAATTCCCAATGGGGAAACCTGAGGCGGAGGATCTCTGGGTCCTGTAGCAAGAGAAGTGGCAGAGATGTCAACAGGTACAATAGAGGGAGGAGCTACGGGAACAGACTGCTGACTGATACCAGTGGCCAGTACACTCTTCATCACCTCAATGCTCCCCTCCCAGGCAGGTCCGAGAGAACACGCTCAAGAGCTAGGAACTCCAGGGGCCACCGAAGGGAAGTCTCCGAGGCAGATGTCGGAGCCGAGCTCACCAAGGCCGAGGCTCCAAGGGGAAGAGCGGGCTCGGACAAGGGTCCGATGCCACTCACCCCCTCGGAGGAGACCATGGAAGCCAATCCCTCTAAGGAAGAGGAGATAAGAGTAGAGGCTGAAGGAACAGAAGGGGTATCCGTCCTCCAGCCGTAGCAGTAACCATTCGAAGACTCCAACTCGAAACTCTGGGGTAGTGTTGAAGGAGGAACAGTAACGGGGTGTGGGCCAACAGTAGTCTGTTGAGACGGACTGTGTAACATTTGGGCCAGTACCTGTGACTTGAGTAATCTACTGACCACTCTCTCTAGGTCATGGTCTGATAACCTGGATGACCTTGAAGATCGGCTCCGATGGCCCCGTTCCGATAGAAGAGGTGAAGCCGGCGCCGAAAGTATCGGCTCCAAGGAAGGAGACCTCGACCTCTTCCTGGAATGAGCCATCGGAGCCGATACAATAGATCCTGTCGGAGCCGACTTCCGGAGCCGACAGGAAGCTCGATGTATCGGCTCCAGCCGGAGCCGATACAGCTAAAAGTACCGGTGCCGGAGCCGACCGGAGCCGACCCCGATGCCTGTGCCACATGGGTGTCGGAACCGATCGGAGCCGACATCGGTGGTCAAAAGATTCGGCACCGATAGCCATCGGCCGAAAGCTTTGTCGATCCAGAATCGGCTCCAGCCGAGCCGATCTCGACTCAATACGAGTCGGAGCCGAGGCCGCAGGCTTAGAAACAGAAGCCTGGGCCTTGGCAGGTTTAGTTGATTTTGGTGGAGCCGACTTAGCCGGAGAGCCCTCCGGCTTAAGAAGGCCCCTAAGAATCAACTTATTACGCCTCCTGCAGGACTCTCTGGCTGAAGGAGTGACAAATAGCACAGGAGTCCTGCAGGTGAAGAGGGCCCAGACAAGTGTGACCGCCTGTCAGAGACATCTTCTGACAGCACGAGTCACACTTCTTAAAACCAGACCCTCTCCTTAGACATAGTGTTGAGAACACAACACACACACACACAACACCAGTCTAAATTAACTTACACAAATACCAAAAGGTATTCTATAAAATCCAACACACACACACCCTAACAGGGGGATGGGATAGGGAAAATTGACTAACAAAAATTAAAGGTGACAGGAAAATTCTGTCAGAAAGGGTAGAATATAACTTAAACTATCAATAAAAGAGTTTTTTTGACTAAAAAAGGGGCTTAAATCACAAGAGTGAACAACTTACCAGGAGCTGGTAAAAGAAGACCTCCTAAGCCGGCGGCAAAGGAGATCTGGGTATTTACTGCCCTGCATCATGGGATATGGGGCTGCCGCGAGCTGGTGAAAGAGACTCGAGCTTAGCAGTAAGTCGGAGCCGAGGGATCGGCTCCGAACCCATCAAGCAAGAATGAAGGCGAGATTGACAACTTAACATCATTGTATTTCTGCTCAAATACTCTCCAATTCTCTGCTATATTATGATCAAACACAAGTGGACCTGGTCTGCGAAATGGCTCTGCCATATCAACACAACAGTGAAGGTGGTTGAAATCATGTACGAACATACACACACAAATATATATGTGCCAGAATTTTATGCCAGTACTTGTAATTATGCCCAACAGCACAACAAACTCCGAAATAACTGCATTTTGCCAAATAAATCTCTGTAGCACAAGAACACTCTGAAATCATTGTACTTTATGAAACCACTCCTTATCAGTGTAAGAAATACTTTGCGAATAAACAGTTCATGGCTGAATAAGCTCAGAGTAAGAAACACTTCAAGATGAATGCACTTTGCAAATAAACTGTACACGGCACAAGAACCTTTCAAAATGGCTGTACTTTGAGAAATAACTCTGTGAAGTGTAAGAAACACTCTGACATGACGGCACTCTGCGAATAAATGCACACAGCACAATAAACTTTTTTGAAATGGATGTACTCTGACTGCACTCTGCAATATAACTGTACTTTGCACACAGCAAACTCTGAAATAATTGCACCGTAATAAAACAAACACTTTGCACACACTGAGATGCTTTGAACAGCTCTAGTTATGCTTTGAATGGCTTCGGTCAATGTAAAATACTGGTCTGTGCCCAAAACACGGTCTTTTACTAAAAACATGCAGTCACCTTGCTCTTTAAGCTTAATTTAACCTTTTATTGTACTCGTTATGCCCTTTTAATCTCTTAATCATGTTCATTATACTTTTCTTGTGCCCGTTTTACTTTAAACATGCTCATTATGCAAATCAAGGGTAATTCTAAGCCCCATATGAATATCTCTACTAGTTTTATCAAATATCATGGTTTCAAACATTTCCTTTAATTAATAATGCGGTTTGCATCTTTTATTTGATTAATACATTTTGTGCTACTTGTTTGATTAATAATGTGCTTTGTGCCTTATAAATGCACCATTTCAATCTTTGCCAAATAAACCATTTGTGCAGTTTTCTTTACCTTTAGCTCGTTTCTGGCCCTTTTTTGTTTGTCTGAGCTCTATTTCACTCAACCTGTTTAGCCTGCCTTCACCTTCAACTTTGCACCTCATGGCTTGAAGTTGTTCTTCTAATCCCAGTTCTGACACCATGTCACTCGTCTGGTCAGGATAAAAACAGATGGACATTCGTGGGTTCAGTTCAAGCAGCTTTATTACACACAAACCCATCAGAAATAATGCTTTGTAAATTAAACTTAAAACAACTTATAAACAGACTGACTACCACACTCATACATGTTAACACTCTGGCTGTTCTCTCAAAATGGCACTGCTGCCTGCACGTGCTCAGTATTTACATGCACGTGCTTACATCTGGAAATGCTTCTTAAAGGTACATACACACACACACTCTGATCTACACTCACCACTGACATTTTCCCAGCTTTTAACAGTGCCAGTCTGTTTCCATTGCACCTGCACACCCTGTCCTTTTTGTAGTCTTTCAGTGTGATCTGCTGTTGCTGTAGTACAAGTTTTTACTCTGCAAACACGGTCAGTAATAGGAAGTTACTATAAGCTATTGGCCCTGAGGCCCTTATAAGCCTAGCCAAGAGTTTAGTCCATATTTAGAGAAGTCAGCACCCAAAGCCCCTGTCCAGCAGGGACACGGGTGAAATCCCAGGGGTGTATTTTCCGTTTCCCATCCAGTTATCCAAGTTGTGCTTGAAAAGGGATAATGAAGTACTCTGCTTGATGTGAAGATGGAGTCTATTCCACAGATGGGGAGTCTCTGGGACACAAAACTGTCCTGCCAACAAGTCCTATTGATGTCACAGACCAGGTTGAGGTCACGCATGTGGGTTACTTGAGTGGAGCTTGACTTGCGGATTTGCAGCAGTCCCATCAAGGTGGGATCTGAGACTGCTTTGTATGCCAAACAGAGGTCACCTCTGAGGAGTCTGTATGAAAAAGAGTAGAGGGAGAGGGCTTTTAGCCTATCTGTACAGGGTAGATGTTTGAGGCCCTGGATTCTTCTGGTGAGGAACCTCTGTGGTCTCTCCAGCTGCTGCATGTGCTTTGCGAGGTACATGCCGAGGGGGGCACTGTGCTCAGTAACTGGCCTTATAAGGGAAGAATACAGTGATATTATGACCTCCTTGTCCTTGGATGAGATGCCCTTACTTATGAGGTGGGCCATGTAGAAAACTTTCCATACAATGGAAGCAAAATGGTGGTCAAAGGTCAGGTTGCTATCAACCTGGGTGCCCACATCCCTCATGACTGATTGCGTGCTTACGACATTATTAATGTGATATGTGGGAACAAAACTCTCCCCAAAGGGGATGATGCATTTTTTGGCATTCAGCTTGAAGCGGTTTCTGACACCAGTCATTTGTTTGGGGGAGACCCTCTTGGAGGACATCCACATCACTTGGAGAATTGATGACCATGCCCAGCTTGCAGTCATCTGCAAACTTGGTCAGCCATAGCCCACTAGTTTTGGCCTGCACCTCAGAGAAGTATATCCTGTATAACAGAGGCTCCAAGACCAATCTCTGGGGTATGCTGCTCATTAATTGTCTACTGCTTGAGGTGGTTTCTCCTATTTTGATTAAGTGGGTTCTATCAGTGAGCCAGTTTGCTACCCATCTAATAAATTCTCTCAACTAGGCATCAATCCATATGTTATCTATTATGCCCTAGTGGGGAATAGTGTCAAAGGCTTTGGCCAGGTCAAGGCAGGCGGTGTGCACCGCCTGCCCCTCGTCCGTGGCTTTGGTGACTGTCTCAAAGAAGTCGACCAGCTCGGATAGATACCACCCCCCCTTGACAGAGCCAAACTGTGTGAGGTCGAGTGTTTGGTGGTTGCAATCCATTCCAAGGCCCTGCAGATCAGGCTAGTTAGACCGATGATCTATAATTTCCCAGATCGGTGGATGATCCACTTTTGTGTAAAGAGATGACAGTGGCTGTCCTCCACTCAGCTGGGACAAAGCCGGTACTCAGGCTTTGGTTAAACAGGGTGCGTAATGGTGCTGGGAGTTCATATAGGATGCAGCCTGAGATGTTATCAGGTACCATGGAGGCTGTATTTTTTGCCTTTGAGAGGGCAGTGATGACCTGTTCCCTACAGATAAGGCAGGGGGGCAGGTACTAGGGATGTCCTGATTTACTGATGGTGGGGGGCAGGGGGGCGAAGTTTTTGGTGAATGTCAGCCAGTAGTTTGGCTATATCTACAGCATTTGTGTATGTGGTCTTTGACCACCAGTTCTGAACAGATCTGGGTGCTTCCTTTGCGATTGCGGACATATGTGAAGAAGGCCTTATGATTATATCTCTAGTAGATTTGGTCAATTTGGACTCGAAGTTGGCTTTAGAGGATTTTACTAGTGCTGCTATTTGCTTGTTCAGGCTAAGGAGAGATTGTTTCCAATTGGGCACCTCCTCCTTTTTGGTCCTGGACAGCAATTTTTTTCCATTTGTTATATAGTTTATTTACTGCAGATGTCCACCAGACAAGATTTACTCCTCCTTGTAGAAGATGATTTTGTCCTGTCCGGTACTCCTGATTCCATACACCTATACAAGTCCTTGTAGAGGACTTTGGTGTAGATTTGGACATTGGTGCCAGTTACAATACAGGGGGAGGGGCGGTGAAGCTGTTTATACCATCCCTCAGAAGTTGTAATCAGATTTGGAGAAGTTTTTATTTGTTTGACCCTAGCTGGGGGGGGTTAAGATGATGTTGATTTCGAAAGTGACCACTTTATGGTTGGATCTTATCAGCGAGAATGATACTGTAGAGGTGCTGCAGTGCTTGCTCATGTTGGTTAATACCAAGTCCAAGATATTATCACCTCTTTTGGGGGGTATTGAATAGCTGTTCCAAGGCATCTGCATTGATAAAATCAAGGAATCTCTGGGCATTTGTGTTCTGGCATGAGTATTTTTTCCAATCTATGGTTGGGTAGTTAAAGTCACCCAGGATCAGGGTAAAGGGTTGAATCTTGACAGAGTCAAAGAGATCAAGATAGGTGGAGTGGGCATCCTGAGTCAAATTTGGGGGCCTGATTTGAATTTGATTTGAACAGTCTTGTCACAGGTTAGCTGCACTTGAAGTGTCTCCTGTGCGTCATATTGTTTGACCAGACTGGAGGTGTATGTATCTTTTATAAAAACTCTACCTCCTTTGGTTTTGCTGCCCACAGTTTGGTGTCTGAATGTATGATAGGATGAGTAACCAGGGTAAGGGTGGGGTGCTCTCCACAGCTTTGAACCAGGTTTCTGTGACTGCACGAATGTCAGCATCTTCCAGGGTTAAGAATGCTTGCAATGATTGCAGTTTCATGTTTAGACTCCTAGCGTTTAGCAGCATGACCTTTAATCTGCGTTTTGCTGAACTTTTATGTTGGTTTTATCGACCTCAGGACATTTCCTAAAAAGGCACTATGAAGAAAGCAAGGGCCTTTGCCAGAAGCCTGAAGCCAAAGTGAGACAGATGCAGGCCATCTCTAGCAAAGCATCGTAGCCTGTCTATCATATCGTCCCAGGCAGTCAGGTACTGGATCCCCCTGGAATGACACCAGAAACTAAGCCAATTGTTAAAGTCAATCATTTTCGGTTTGTATTGAGGCATCACTCTGGGTGACGGTAGAATGCTGCTTAATGCTAGGGACATGCCTTCATGGGACACATATTCAGCAAGCTCAATCATGTCTCTCTTCATATAGTCCAGGGAGGTAAGTCTCAAGTCGTTCACCCCAACATGGACTATGACAGAGTCATAACAGTATCTGTTGTTGAGACTTGAGTGGGTCTGTGACATGGTGGATTCTGACACCTGACAACTAACTGCGACTCATCCAGTCTGGTGAGAGGCACATCTGTGTATCTCACAATGGAGTCTCCTATGACTAATATGTTGGGTTTATGGTTAGTCCTTTGTAGCTGTGAGACACTGGTGTGAGGACTATGCGTGGTATGTGGTGTGGAGGGTTGTGGAGTTCACGTGTGTTTTTGTCTCTGAGGTCTGCTTTGTTTGGGTATGTTTTACTACTTCTCCTCTATCTTCCTGCACCCAACACAGAGAATACCCTTAAAACCAGTTACTCCACTCTGCCCATACCATCATTTACAGCATCCTTCTTCCTTTCTGTCATCTCCTCGTCACCAAATATTCCCTTCATCGCCACACTTCACTGCATGGCAGTTTTCTGTAAGACAGAATTATTCACATAACCTGATGCCACTATATTAACCTCCAAATTGTCTACTCTCTACATTATATTTTTCCAGTCTCTGTTTCTCTATTTCCTCACCACTCACAGTCACCATCTTAAATTCAGCAATCTCTAATAACAGCCCTTTGGCAACACCCAGTGGCCACCTTAGAAAGTGCAGGGGAAGCTCCCGGGTGCCCTATCCAAATTTCCTCGTCAGTCAATATCACCTTGGGTCTTCTCTGAAAAGAAAAAAAATGGCCTAGTGAGACTAACCTGGTCAACAAAGAGTAAATAAATAAAAAACAGAATGCCACCATGGAAGCATCAAAGGGAAAAGACTATATCGCAACAAAGACAAGAAGTATCACTGTTAGAAGAACACAGAAAATGGAAGACATCATTAAAAATTCTTAGAAAGATAAATGTGGTAAAAACAACACAATATTAAAACACGCCAGGATTTATCATACATTATTTCTAATTTGTGTCTTTCGGCTTTTCCCGGTTAGGGGTCGCTACAGCGGAACTCCGGTCCGCTAATGATTGGCAGTTGATTTTTACGTACTGGCTTGCCAGGCCTGACGCAGAACCTTCAACGAAGGTACGTCCACTCACACGTCTCCACGCAGAAGACGCTCTAGCTGAGAATCGAACCGGACAGCGCCTTACTGTGAGGTGACAATGCTACTGCAGCACCACCACCGCGGGATCATACATTATTTCTACTAATAAACTAAAAACATCAGCACAAGCTGAAACACTTAGAAGGTATAAAGAAATAAAAGGAAAAGCACAAAACAAGCAATTCACGGACAACAAAAAAGGTTTTATACAGAACTAAGAAACAAAGCACAAACAGAAGAACCACACAAAAGGTACAATTTGGAGAAACATTTATGAAGACCCTGGTGAACATAAAGATGCTGACCAGATAGAAGAATGAAAAGAAACAGTAAGAAGCTCCAATATCAAGGTTAAGAAATGGGAGGCCTCTTCTGGACCATTACCTTGTTGTGGTGAAGGACTTGTGCATCTCAGTGAAGCCAGCTATACCACATATGACAACCTAAAATGGGCAGGTCATGAGATAACAGACAAAATATGGCCCAGTGGAGAAGGTAAAAGAAAGTATTTTTTTTTTACCAGCAAAACCTCATGGACAAAAGCAACCAGAGGCCTGTTGGAAGTGACACCGGAAGAGGAGACCCTCAGGTCTGAAGGTGTCCAGCACACTTCTGGGGAAAAGCAGAGGACAAATATGAGTGCTTCTAGAACTAATGACACACATGGATTACAGCTGAAAGGAAGTATATCTGCCAAGATGCAGAGTTAAATGGAAGTCAAATGTTGAAATGAATTATCCACCACTAGAACTCAGGAAGTAAGAACTATGAACAAAGGTACACTTAATGTGGTTAAGGCTGGCAGAAGAAAATTAAACACTGATACCTGAGCAATTAGTTAACTAAAATGGATCATTTTACATCAGATCAGCATCAGATTTTTTTTTTACTGTGGACAGGAATTTTGCAGAACAAACAGAGTAGCCATCACAGTTAAATAAAAATGTGTCAAAATCAGTACTTGGCAACAGCCCAAAAAATGGTAGCATGATCGCAATCAGACTACAAGGCGACCCCATTCAACATTACAGGTAGCATGATCGCAATCAGACTGCAAGGCGACCCATTCAACATTACAGGTAGCATGATCGCAATCAGACTGCAAGGCGACCCATTTAACATTACATGCAGCATGATCGCAATCAGACTACAAGGCAACCTATTCAACATTACAGTGATGTAAGCCGACTAGTTTTATGAGGACCTGCAGCACCTTTTGGAAATAAAATATGCACTACATTCACTAAAGCTGATTAAAATGTTAAAGTTGTTAGTTAAAGTACACCTAGAATAATAGGCAGGTTTGGTATTGGATTACGAAATGAAGCAGGACAGAGACTGGTAGAATTCTAGCAAGATAGCACACTAGTCATAGCAAACACTCTCAACAACCTAAGAAACGTTTTTAGTCATAGATTTCACCATATGGTCAGTACCGAAATCAGAATGATTATACACTTTGCAGTCAGAAATTAGAGAGTTCTACAGTCGGCAAAAAACAGACCTAGAGCTGACCACAACTCAGACCATCAGCCTCTTATCCCAAAGTTCAGAATTAAATTAAACAAGAAAAGTGTCCACAGACAGTGTGACATGAGCTCAGCAATACTTCAAAATGAGTATGTACTGGAAAAGAACAGATTTAAGGGATTAGACCCTGGGGACAGAGTACCTGACGAACTGTGGACAGACATTTGGGATATTGTCCAGGAGGTGGCAACAAAAAATATTCTAAATAGAAAGAAGATTAAAAAAATGGCCGTCTGCGGAGGCTTTAGAAGTGAATGAGGAAAAAGGATTGCAATATACAATGGAGATAAGAAAAATGTCAAACTGAATGCATGGTTTCAGAGAACAGCAAGAACAGATAAGGAGGTGTATACACAGAACTAGAAGATAACGGAATGGGGAAGGCGAGAGTTTTGCTTAAGAAGATTGGTGATATAAAGGGAAAAGTACAGTTTTGTACCTACCATAAATGTAGATGTCCGATACGTATGCATCTGCAGTCATCACATATGGGTTGTCCTGCCTCAGGCAGCCCTTCGGTCGGCCGGATTCAAAAGTCTGGGTCCGGCATCGGCTGATGTCGCCCCCTCTCCGACGTCAGAGCGCCTGGGGTATAAAAGTGTCAGCCGACGCCATCTTCCTCAGTTTTTCTTGCCCCAGATGCCAGGTACCCTCTAGGAAGGCTATATTTGGAGAAATGCAATAAAAATCCAAACATTTGCAAAAAAAAAAAAATATATATATATATATATATATATATATATATATATATATATATAGAATACACCATAATAGATCCCCCCAGCTAGCTAATAGAGGGGTAAGCACCCTAGGAATACCACAGAGGGGAAGGAGGGAGGGTAAACCTGACTGCAGATACATACCTATCGGACATCTACATTTATGGTAGGTACAAAACTGTACTATGTCCTTCAAGGATGCATCTGCAGTCATCACATATGGGTAGAATACCATAGCCAATCTGGGGGTGGAGGAACTAGGAAAAGGATGGTGTAGCTAAGATAACCTGCAGGACAGCCGTAGCAAAGCCTGCTCTGGATCTGGAATATAAAGGTAAATTGTAATGCTTGGCAAATGTATGCACGGAGCTCCATGTGGCAGCTTCTAAAATGTCCTTTGTAGCCACCCCTCTTAAGAAGGCTGTAGAGGTGGCTGTGGCTCTCGTAGAATGAGGTCTAATGTTAGCTGGTACAGTCTTTCCATGAAATGAGTAACAAAAGCGAATTTAATTTCCTATCCATTTTGAAATAGTCTGTTTGGAAATTGCTTTTCCTTGAGTACCAGCAGCATATGCTACTAGCAGCTGGTCAGCTTTTCTGAAAGCTTTAGTTCTGTCCAAGTAGTAGCGCAACTGTCTGTGAATGTCCAGGGTGTGCAGCAGTTTCTCCCCTTTGTTTTGTGGATTTGGGAAGAAGGTAGGCAAGTGATGGCTTGATTCAATGAAACCCTGGATACCACCTTTGGCATAAAAGTAAAATTAGTTCTTAATGAAACTCTATCCTAGTGAAAAATAATGAATGGCTGCACTGCCATCAGGTCCTGCAATTCCGAAACCCTTCTTGCTGTGGTTATTGCCAGAAGGAAGGCAGTCTTCCATGAAAGGTACTGTAGATCTGCAGATGCTGCTGGTTCAAATGGAGGCAGTGTTAGTTTTTCCAACACGAAGTTAAGGTCCTAAGCAGGAAGAGGTGGTTTCCGAGGAGGTTTGATGTTTTTGATTCCTCTTAGAAACTGTCTTAGGAGAGGATGAAAAAAGACAGGTGGGTCAGTATTGTACTCTGCTGAAATTGCTGAAGCATGAATCTTAACAGAAGATTAAGACAGACCATTGTGGAACATTTCTGCCAAATATTCCAGGATATGTGCCATGTTCATCACTGTCGCATCTAGGCCCTTTGTGGTGTTCCAGATGAGAAATCTTTTCCATTTTGCTGAATATGCCTTTCTTGTGGAAGGGCGGCGAGCTTCCATAATAATATCCTTCACTCTCTGGGATAGCTTATCCTGAGGAGGAGTCAAGGTATTCTCCACGCTATTAGTTGCAATGTTTTCAGGTTGGAATGTAGAGTTTTGTATCTGTGCTGTGTCAGTAGAAGTGGTCTTAGAGGCAGAGGCCATGGTTTCGTACATGACATGCTCCTTAGCAGTGGGTACCAGTGCTGTCTTGGCCAGTCCGGAGCTATCAGAATCACTTTTGGCTGCTCTGTCCTGATCTTCAGTAACACCTTGGTCATTAATGGGATAGGAGGAAATGCATACACTGTCAGATTTCTCCAGCTGAAAGAGAGGGCGTCCACTTTCCACGCTTGTGGGTGGTATGTCCTTGAGCAGAATTTCTTCAGTTGATGATTGTGGGGGGATGCAAATAGATCTATGTCCGGGCTCCCCCAAGATTGTGTTATCTGTTGGAAGATGTCTGGGTGCAGCATCCATTCGTGTGCATCCATGATATTTCTGCTTAAGCGGTCCGCCAGTGTATTATCTTTCCCCGGCACAAACTGAGCTTGTAGCTGTATATTGAGTTTCAAGGAAAGATCCCATAGATTCATTGCCAGTCTGCAAAGAGGGTAGGAATGGGTACCTCCTTGCTTGTTTATGTACCACATAACTGTGTTGTTGTCTGTCCTTATTAGTAGGTGGCCTTGATGCAGAAAGATTTTGAAGGCCTCGATCGCATGTATCACTGCTAGCATTTCTTTTTGATTTATGTGCATGCGTAGCTCCTTTCGTGACCACTGTCCTTGTATACCTCTGCCCTCCATGTGTGCTCCCCAACCTAGGTCTGAAGCGCCCGTTTTAATAGTTTGGGAGGTTTTTTGGCTTTGTGAAGGGCAACCCCCTGTTGGACTGGCTGGCCTGAGCCCACCACAGAAATTCCTTGTGAAGGCATGGAATGAGTGGGATTAAAGTTTCCAAACTGTGACTGTGCAGAGTCCATAAACTCCTTAGGTACCACTGTAGCTTTCTCATATGAAGCCTTGCTTGTGGAATCAAAAGAATACAAGATGCCATGTAACCCAGGGCCTGCAGGATTTTCCTTGCAGTCAGCTGAGTTTGCTTTGTCAGATTCTTGAAGTAATCCGGTAGCTGTCTTTGTTTTTCTTCTGTGAGATAAGCCATTTGGGTGGTTGTATCTAGATCCGCACCCAGAAAGGTTATTCTTTGGGATGGAACAAGTCTTGATTTGTGCATGTTGACTGTATATCCCAAGGCCTGTAGAAGACTGATGGCATAATTTAAGTCCTTTATCAAAGTTTGTTGGTTGTCCGCTTGTATAAGGGAGTCGTCCAGATATGAGTATATTTGAATCCCCTGAAGTCTGCAGTGTGCTATTACTGATGCCAGGCATTTCGTGAATACTCTGGGTGCAGTAGATAAGCCAAAGGGCAATGCTGAGAATTGATAATGCTCTGACCCTGCAAGAAATCGGAGGTGCCTTCTGCAACTCTGTCTGATAGGGACATGCAGGTATGCCTCCTTGAGGTCTAGAGTCACCAGCCAAGACCCCTTGCCCAGCATGGGAAGGAGTTGCTGTAGAGTCAGCATTTTGAATTTTGGCACAATGAGATAAGTATTCAGTGCGGGCAAGTCGAGAATTGGTCTCCATTGATGCTCTTTTCTTGGAACAAGGAATAGCCTGGAGTAAAATCCTTGGCCTGGTTTTGAAATAAGAACTTTTTCTATGGCTTTCATTTGTAATAAGTTTGAGATTTGTTTCAAAGCTTCTGCCCTTTGATTTGGTGGCAGACCTGGCATGCTTTTCTTTTTGGCAATGTGTGGAAATGGAACCTGTATCCGTTGTCTATTATTTGGAGTGTCCATTTGTTTCTTGTAATGTTGTGCCAATTTTTTGAGAATAAAGAAAGCTTTCCGCCCAAAGGTGCTTCTAATTGAGCCCTGGTTGGCGGCATCAAAGCAAAGTCATTGAGTTTGTCCTTGTGCAGCAGTTGCAGGTCCTGAACTGCCTGTCTGGATTGGAGGTTGCCATTGACGGCCTCTGTAGGAGCCCCTAGCTTGCCCTCTACCTCTGGCACGCCTGTTCCTGCCCCTTTGAAATCTTTCTGTGTCCGGAAAGGACCAATTCTTGGAAGGCCAATTTCTGCTGAATCTAGGCGGTTGGACTTGAAGAAAATCCTTAACTGTTTGTACAGATTTTGCCTTTTCCTCAAATTTCTTTAGGACTTCTTGAGCAGTGGAACCAAATAACTTTTGCTTTTCCAGTGGAGCATCCAAAAGCTTAGCTTTAACATGGTCTGGCAGAGACTGTTCCTTCAGCCAAGCATGCCTACGTATGACAACACCCGTCATTGCTGACCTACATGAAGCTTCCAATGCATCATAACCACACTGCAAGAAATGGTTGCTAACCTGCTGGGAGTTATGTACCAGATCCATAAGGGATTTACGGTCAAGGGGTTCAGTAGAAGACAGTTTCTTATGCATTTCTTCTAACAAATACTCTTGGTACTGTATCATATGAAATTGACAATTTAATGCCCTCATAGCAAGAGTGGCAGAAGTATACACTTTTTTACCCCATCTCTCTAATGCCCTGGACTCCTTTGCAGAGGGGAGTGGGTTCTTAGTAGTAACAGCTGCAACCCCTTTAGGGCCCTGTGAAATAGTTTCAGGATCAGCAGAGTGGGCCTTCTAAAGAAAATTATGTGTGTCCAGGACCCTGTAATACCTATCGGGCTTAACAGGGGCCGGAGGCAGAGTGTCAGGGGTCATACTAGAGTCAGAATACACATCATCAATGACATTTAAAACAGGAGGAATAGCCAAAGGTCTATGCTGAGGTAAATGAAGAAAAGTTCTTAGTCTTTTCCTGGAATCAGAATATTCCTGGCCCTGCCATTTGAAATGCTCTCTCATAGTGTGAAGGGTCTCCCCAAAGGAAAGCTCTTCAGGAGGGGAGGCTGAGGGGATAGATTCCTCTGCATCCGAATCCTCGTAGGCGAATAAGCCTCCTCCTGGTAGTCCGAGTGATCCGAGCCATCAGAGGCCTCCTCTGAGGAAAGGGGATCAGGGGGATCCACCCTGGGCCTTTTGTCTAGAGGAGGTTGGGAGCCCCTGTCCAGATGGGGCTGAGAGCCCCTGATTAAAGAGATAAGGTCCTCTGCTAAGGTTAGAATCTGTGAACTAGAAGAGGGTCCCTGAGGAATAACCCTGGGAGGCATGGCTTTAGTGTGTTTTGCAGCTTTTGCCCTGGTGAAGGCCTTAATGGACATGGATGCAGGAGGCCTGGCTGCACCACGTGCTGGTGTAGCTTTGTCTAAAGGTATGGTGTCGGAAGATTCCAATACACCAGTTTCTGAAGGCAATTCTGTAACCGACTCGGTAGGAGCCTCCGGGGCCGAGGCTGTCGGTTGTATTGTTTCAGGGTTCGGAAGTTCCAAGGACTCGGTATCAGCCGAGACCGAGACACTCACGGTAGGCCTAGCCGCGGTTTCAGCCGAAACCGCGGCCCGCGTGTGTCGGTCCTTGTCTTTCCGTTTCTTAATTAAATGCGATGTCGGGGTTTCCGACGGCATTTTGTATGAAAAACTAGCCCTAAAAAACTCTTCTGCGAACTCCGACCGATGTCTAAGAGTGCGTCGGTTGAAGGAAGCGCAGGCTGAACAGGCCGAGACGTCGTGGTCTGGGCCTAAGCAGGGAAGACAGTAAGAGTGGAAATCTTTATGAGGTATTTGTTTCCCACAAGTTAAACAATTATTAACTTTATCTGACATCGGCTGAGGCAAGAAAGAGTCCCCAACGGGGTACTTAGCTTTTGAAGTCTTCGGATAGCGAATTTACAGGAGCTGGCCAACCGGCACTTGCGAACTGCTTCTGCTTCGGGCACCACGCGGCAAGAAAGACTGAGGAAGATGGCGTCGGCTGACGCTTTTATACCCCAGCCGCTCTGACGTCGGGGAGGGGGCGACATCAGCCGACGCTGGACCCAGACTTTGGAATCCGGCCGACCGAAGGGCTGCCTGAGGCAGGACAACCCATATGTGATGACTGCAGATGCATCCTTGAAGGACATCTTCCAGGTAAAAATGAGCATGATGAATGACAAACATGGGAGGGACCTAATAGAAGCAGAAAAAATTACGAAACTTTAACAGGAATATACAGAGGAACTTCAGAAGAAAAAACATCACTGACGCATATGATGATATATTTTCTGATCTACAGCGAGACATTCCTAGAGAGTGAACTTAAACACCCCTAGAAAGGCCCTGCTAATAAGGTGCAGGAATGGATGGAATTAAAGGCAAATTGTTTTAAAATCCAGCAAAATTATGCTGTTTTGGTGCTGAATGAAATTTGCCAGCAAATTTGAAGAACAGGACAGTGGCCATTGGACTGGAAAACATAAGTTTACATTCCAATACCCAAAACAGCAATGCTAAAGAATGCTCAAATTATTTAACAATTGCACTTGTTTCATATGCTAACAAGGTAATTCTCAAGATACTGCAAGATGGACTCCAGTAATATATGGACTGGGCACTACCATATGTGCAAGCTGGTTTTACAAGTTGCAGAGGCACAAGAGATCAAACTGTCAACATTGGCTAGATATTGGAGAAAGCAAGTTGCAGAAAAACACTCTCTTCTGCTTTTCTGACTACTCTAAGGCCTTTGACTGTATCAACCATAACAAACTGTGGCAAGTTCTCACAGAAATGGGGATACCAGGTCTCACTACTGCTTCCGGAGGGATCTGTAAGCAGAACAAAAAGCAGCCATAAGAACTGAATATGGAACAACCAATTGGTTCAGGGTTGACAAAGTAATACAATACGACTGTATATTATCACTCTATTTATTGAATTCATGTGCTCAATATATCATGCAAAATTCTAGGTTAGATGAAATCAAAAGTTCTGGGAGAAGTATTAACAACCTTAAGTAGGCAGATGATACCACGCTAACAGATGAACATGAGGAAGAGTTAAAGGCACTACTGCTGAAGGTGAAAGCAGAAAGTGCAAAAGCTGGCTTGTTGCTCAGCATTAAAACAAAATATATGTAATCGGGGGGGGCATCACTGACGGACTTTGTATTCCTGAGCTCAAAGATCCCTGCAGATGGTCACTGCAATCATGTAGTTAAAAGGTGCTTGATTTTTGGAAAGAAAACTGTGGCAAATCTGGATTCGTTTTTAAAAAGCAAAGACATCACAAAGGTGTGTCTAAGTCAGTGCTATGGATTTTCCAGTAATAACGTAGGTCTGTGAAGGTTGGAATACAAAAAATTATAAAGGAATTCCCAATACTATTCTAGCATGTCCAAAGGTCAGTTGTCAATCTCCTCTCCGGTCCAGCTGGTGAATCTAGGAATCTTGAGGCAATGTTACAACTGCCTCATGTACACAGACAACCCTCTCCTCCTCCCAACAAATTCCAACACATGTGAGAGATGCAACCATATAGCCAAACTTTTAGTTATGTACTTACCATAACTTTAGATGTTTGGGATCCATCTCGCCTACATTCTGTACTGATGGGTTCGGAGCCGATCCTCGGCTCCGACTCGGCACGCTATACTATAGAGCGAAGTCTCTAATTGGCTGAGCTATTCCACATCCCAGGATGCACCACCACTAGTTCCCCAGATCTTGTTTGTCCGCGCACATGCACACAGTCATAGACAGTTGAAATAACATTGCCAGGTGTTTCAAGATGAAACGGCTAAACTGAACCGTCCGGTCTGTTCTGATCTCCAAGGCAGGGGGAAGGAGGGTGGGTTATTAGGAATGTAGGCGAGATCGCCTACATTCTGTACTAATGTGACAGCGTCCCTAGCACCTGATTCCTGGGTGGCTCAATGGAAAACACTCCTGAGAACTGTGGAACCGAAGGAAGCTCGCCCCCGAGATGCCACATCCAATTTGTAATGAGAAATAAAGGTGTGAGGAGAAGACCAGGTAGCCGCAGCACAAATGTCACTAATGGCAAGCTTGGAATGAAAGGCTGTCGAAGTAGCCATAGCCCTTGTAGAATGAGCTTTCACAGTGGTTGTAAGCTCTCTATTAGAAAGAAGTATGACTGATAAAGTCTCTGATCCACTTGGCAATAGTGACCTTCGTGACGGCTTTGCCCAATTTATTGTCCAAAAAGGACACAAACAACTGATCTGTTTTCCGTGTTTAGTGCGTCCTATCTAAGTAGAAACGCAATTGCCTGTGAACATCCAATGAATGGAAGATATATTCCGCTCTGTCTGAGTAGTTGGGGAAGAAAACTGGGAGTTCCAATGACTGTTGAAGACAAAAACTAGAACAAACTTTGGGAACAAAGGATGGATTAGGCCTGAGGGATACTCTATCCTTGTGAAAAAACAGGTACAGTGGTTTGACACATAGGGCTTGAAGTTCCGAAACTCTTCTGGCTGATGTAATTGCCACCAAAAAGGCAGTCTTCCAAGAAAGAAATTTCAAGTCACAAGTTGCTGCCGGTTCGAAGGGGGAAGAGGTCAAAGCACCTAATACGAAATTAAAATCCCACGGTGGAGTGAGATGAGAAATCGGAGGTCGTAGCAGCCCAGCACCTTTCATGAAGGCTTTACACAACTTATTGCTCATCAAAGGTGGGTCTATACTTTCATGAAAATTAGAAATAGCTGCTAATTGAACCTTAATGGTAGAGAACGAAGAACCTTGATTGAATAAGGAAGCTAAAAATTTCAAAACTTCAGACACCGGGGCAGTAATGGGATCTAATCCCTGGAGTTGGGCCCAAATGGCGAATCTCTTCCATTGACTATTATACATCTTCTTAGTCGAATTCTTGTGGGCCGAGGACAAGATATGTATGACTTCCGAGTCCAAAACCTGGTTTCTGACTATAGTCGGAAGTGGAGGAGCCAAGCTGTTAACCTCAATGAGTGAAGGGACTGATGAAGCTGTCCCGACTGGTGGATCAAGAGATCTGGAACCTGGTCCAGGAACCATGGACCGTCCAGTGCGTATTTCCGAAGAAAGGGCAGCCAGACTTGACGAGGCCAGTATGGGGCAACTAAAATCATCTTGCACTGCAAGTGAATCGCCTTCTGGATCACCCTGGGAAGAAGGGGAACCGGTGGAAAGGCGTACAGTAGGCCAGTGGGCCAAGCTTGGACTAGGGCGTCCTTGGGAAACCCCCCCGGAACTGGGGTGAGAGAGAAGAACTGTAGACATTTCGTGATGAGGGGAGTTGCAAAGAGGTCGCAACAAGGAGTTCCCCATCTTCTGAAGATCTGAGATGCCACTCTGTCGTTCAGAGACCACTCGTGCGGGGAGAGAACAGTTCTGCTCAGTCTGTCGGCTATCACATTGGATCTCCCCGGAATGTGTGTTGCTACCAAGAAACGGTTGGTTGCAATAGTCCAATCCCATACTTTCATGGCCTCTCTGCAAAGTGGGTAGGACCTGGTCCCTCCCTGCTTGTTCAGGTACCAGACTACTGACATGTTGTTGGACTGAATGGCAATCATGCCCTGGGGGAGGTAGCTGTGTAGTTCTTGTAGCGATAGAAGCACCGCCCTCATTTCCAGTTTGTTGATGTGTAGGGAACTCTCGTCGGGGTGCCACTTGCCTTGGACTGACCTGCCCAGGTAATGTCCCCCCCACCCCGTCTGGGAGGTATCCGTAGTCAAAGTGGCCACTGGAGGAGGAGGAACGAAGGGCCGCCCCTGATCCAGGTTGGAGGAGAGAAGCCACCAATGGAGGTCCTGTTTGCACGTCTCTGTGATTATAATGAGGTGACTGAGAGGGAGATCCTGATAAGACCACTGGACTGACAGGAGCCACTGGAGAATCCTCATGTGTAATCTTGCTACGGGGACTAGGAGAACGGTAGCCGACATGGAACCCAACAGTTGTAGGACCATCCTTGCTGGGGCTCGGCATTTGAAGAGCAATGCTCGGACTTGTGATTGTAATGTTTGTATTCTCTCTGTAGGAAGATAGACCCGCATTTGCTTTGAGTCTATCTCTACTCCGATAAACCGTATGCGCTGAGATGGCAGCAACACAGACTTTGCCCAATTGAAGGTGATTCCTAGGGAGTTGCCTAGAGAAATAGTGGCTGCTAGGTTTTGCAAGAGTAGACGCCTGGAGGTGGCAGTTAGGAGCCAGTCGTCTAGGTATGGAAACACCTGGAATCCTAGACTTCTCAGGTGAGCAGTCACCACCGCCAAACATTTGGTGAACACCCTGGGGGCTGTGGTGAGACCAAAGGGCAGTGCACGGAACTGGAAATGACTGTCTCCCAGGCTGAAGCGCAAGTGTCTCCTGGACGCCTGATCTATCAGGATGTGATAATAGGCGTCCTTGAGATCTATGGAGCACATCCAAACACCTTTCTCCAGCAGCGGGAGAATGGATTGTAAGGTGCCCATCCGGAACTTGGACTTCTTGACAGAACGGTTCAGCTTGCTGAGAGCCAAGATGGGCCTCATGTCCCCGGTCTTTTTTGGCACCAAAAAGAATCTTGAGTAAGTCCCTAATCCAGTCTGGTCTTTGGGGACCGGTTGGATGACTCCTTTTTGAAGCAGCTTTGAAATTTCGATGGCTGCGAGATCCCGTTGACTGGGTGGTGGGTCCGGGATTTTCCAGGACAGTGGGGGGGGGGGCTGAGAAAAGGGGATGTTGTAACCTCCGGCAATGATCCGGAGCACCCATCGGTCCTGAGTGATATTCTCCCAGGCCTTTAGGTGCCTCGAAAAACGACCCCCGACTGGCTCCGGAGCGGCGCAGTCGGGCAATCCCTCAGGGATGAGGGAAGGTTGAGGAGCCACGAAAGGACTCTCGGTCTCCAGTGTTGCAGGGGCCTCTGCCGCCTCTGGGACGGCGTCTTCCTGAAAAATTCCCCCCCCCCTCTGCCTCTAGAAGGGGGATCATCCTGCTGTGAGGGGTAAGTCTTCTGAGATTTGCGGAACCACATTTTCCCCCCTCTTCTAGCCTTGGGATAAGGCCGGAAGGGAGTGGAAAACCGTGCCCCTATGGCAGTCAAAGTCTTACCCTTTTGTTCACAGCGGGTCAAGGTGTCCTTTACCTTGGGTCCAAACAAGGAGGACCCATCAAAGGGAGCGTCGGCAAAGGAAGACTTGAAAGCCTCCGCAAAATGACACAGGCGGAGCCAGGCTCATCTCCGTAGAGCAACACCTGTACCCGCCGCTCTACTCACCCCTTCGGCCGCATATGAAATGAGCCTCATGGACGAGTTCGATATTGATGACAGGGTAGCCAGCTGAGAGCTAACTGTCTGGGCCAACTGCTCAGGTAGGTTACCAGAGAGGGTATCTGAAAGCTCCTTGACCAGATCCCTCTGAAGTCTGGTGAAGTGCGTCAGGTAATTCAGAGACCTTAAAGTAAAGGCTGCTGAAGTAAGGGTGCGCTTCCCGTACCGATCCATACTCCTGGACTCTTTATTAGGAGGATGGACGGACGTCGAAGCCTCTGCCACATCTTGCTGGGTAGCAGATGCCACCACCAGGGCATCTACGGCCATACCTTTAGATAAGAATTCCTTTTCAGGGGGGGCTGACAGAAATTTATTCGGGCGAGCTGGCACCAGTTCCACAGAATCCGGGTGCTCCCACGCCCTTCGAGAGATCAAATCCAGGAGCTCATCGAAGGGCGGAGACACCCAGGAGGCGGAAGGCTGAGCCCCGAAGGCCTTGAGGAAGACCGACTCCTCAGCAGAAGGGGGTTTGGACTGCCAGTTGCCACGTTGCTTGAGGATTTCTAAGATGTCCACAAAGGAGACATCATCCGAGGATGACTTGGGGGACCCCTCCGCATCGAGGTCGGTGTCCGAGGAGAGAGACTCATCAGGCGAGTCGACGTGCTTCCTCTTACACTGTCTCTTCCTGGGAGGTTCCTCCGAAGAAGCCTCGGAAGGACCCCCAGGAAGGGAGGAATCCCCAATGGGGGTGACCTCAGGCCCCAGGGCTCCGCTGTCTTGAGACAGGGGGACAACAAAGGAACAAGTCTCCATGCCAAGGGAAGGTGTTGGAGAGATGGTGGAGGTAGCCAAGGAAGATTTGGCTAAGGCACTCCTCATGGCCCTGAAGGCCGGACCCCCCCCCCCCCCCCCCCCCGAGTCCTGGGAAGGTCCGACACCCGAGGCCACAACAGTAGAAGGCACTCCCGCAGCCGACGCACCGAGAGGGAGGCTAGGAACTGAAAGCATCGGGCCCGAGTCACCACCGGGGCCGACCGAAGAGGTCCGTGTACCGAACTCCGACCCGAAGGTCGGGGTTGGAGTAAGGGTCGGAGCCGACCCGAAAACCTCCACCGGCTCCACCAGCACAGACTCCAACGGTGCCGAGGCTGTTGGAGGAGGAACCGAGACAACAGGGTGGACAATCGGCTCCGGAGCCGACTGGGCTGGAGCCGAGACTAACTTTTGGAAGACTGGAGACTGAAACAGCCTTTGAAGCACCCTGTCAATATCCGAATCGGACATCCTCGAGGACCGAGAAGAGACCGATCGGGCCCGAGTTGACTTCTCCGCCGGTTCCGAAAGACTGGGGGACCGGCTCCGAATAGTCTCAAGTAGTATCGGCGCCGAGGGAGATTCCACCAGCACAGCAATTTCCCTCGGAGCCGACGGGGACTTCGGCGCCGAGGTAAAAGAGTCTGAGTGTGCGACCTTTCTCGGCTCCGAAACCGTTGGAGCCGAAGAAGGTGACCCACCTCTCGATGCTCGAGCGCTCGGCTCCAAGGACAGAGGAGTCGAGGCTGGAGGCACCGAGGCAGACCGTTCTGACATCGGCTCCGAAGTCCATGGAGCCGACGGAGAAGCCTGCCTTGATTTCTTTGCTGTCGGCTCCGACGGACTGGTCGGAGCCGAAGACTTCTTCTTCCTGGTAGGAGAGGGGGAAGAAGATAAAGCCTCCTCAAGGAAGGGGTGATCATCCCTTTCAATATCAATTTGTTTTTCCTCTCTTGGAGGACACGGGAAGAAAAAGCGTGGCATACACTGCACGACTCTTGAAGGTGCTTAGGCCCTAAGTAATAAACACACAACGAGTGATCATCCGTTATAGACATCTTGTACCCACACTTGGTACATTTTTTAAAACCCGAAGGTCTATGTTCTTTTGACATCACTGGAAAGACACCAAAAATCAACTAGGGACAAAAAACTAAGCACTAGAGAGCCAAATCCCTCACACTTAAGCAGGATTCGACCTATAAGCTCAAAAACAGACACACAGGTAAAACTATAATAACGCTCTAACAGAGCGCGAGGGCAAGGCCCCTCTAACTAAAACGGGACCTAGAGGTTAGAGGAACAAGAACCACACAAACAATTTAACGACAATTTTAACAACACAAAAGAACTAGAGCGCGAGGAAGCCCCTACCAGTAAAAGCGGGAACCTAACGCTACGAAAAATTCACACAACTTTCCTCACAAAAAACACTCAACAAGTGATAAGTAGCTGTTAAAACAGCTTTTGGGTGAAAAATTAGAGAAATTCTGACAGAAAACTTGTCAGTAAAGAGTACTTAGCCCAGCCAAGTCGAGACCACGTCTATTGCTATCAAGCGGCAAACGAGATCTGGGGAACTAGTGGTGCATCCTGGGATGTGGAATAGCTCAGCCAATTAGAGACTTTGCTCTATAGTATAGCATGCCGAGTCGGAGCCGAGGATCGGCTCTGAACCCATCAGTACAGAATGTAGGCAAGATAGGATCACATAACATCTGAAGGCTAAGCTCTCTCAACTCAGTACTGGCGTAACCAGTCAGGAGGAGAAGGAAACCACACTCACTACAATTCCAGTCTCACATAGACCTACCACGACAGCAAACCAAACACACAAAAACAAACTCGGAGGCTCTAAATAAAAATCTGCCTAAGCAGCAGAGACCTCCAAAGCAGACACCCAAGCAACCGCAACCCCAAAACAAAACACGTGCAACACATAGCTCACAAAGCCAGTGTGCCGAACAGTCACAGCCCTTAAGGCTAAACAACATACCTGATACACTTGTAATAGGCGACTATCGTCAGGCATACTGATGTCCCACTCACCAGGCTGAACGAGGAGAAGGTCACGGTGAGCTGCCTTGTCAGGCGCTAGGATCCGCCACATAACACAAGCACTCAGGTCACTCCAAGGCAAGAACAAATATGACTCAGTCATTGTCCATGCTGGTGTGAATGACCTGAGATGTACCTCCCTGGACTACATGAAAAGAGACAGAAGAGTTCTCCTGAGCATGTAGCCCAGGCCAGTATGACCCTGACCTTGAGTAACATCTTACCCTCACCAAGAATGATGCCACTATATGAAGAGAAGATGATCAATTTTCAACAACTGGCTTAAGTATTGCATCATTCAAAGGGGATCCAATGCCTGTCAGCCTGGGATGACATGCTCGACAAGCCACGATGCTTCGCTAGGGACGGCTTGCACCTGTCACCCCTGGGCTTTTGGATATTGGTAAAGGCTCTTGCCACCCCCATAGTGCCTTTTTTAGGCAAGGCTCAAAAGACAAACCCACCTCCATAGGTATCACAAGGGATAAGAAACTAAGAGTAATGGTACTCAACGCCAGAAGTCTAAACCTCAAGATGCATGCACTCGAAACTCTCCTTAGCATGGAGAACATCAATATCTGTGCAGTAACAGAAACCTGGTTCAAGGCTCCCGAGAGCACCCCAGCACTACCAGGTTATACCTCATACCATGCTTTTCGGCCCCAAAACTTGGACCAAACCACAAAAGGAGGAGGAGTATCAATATTCGTCAAAGATACCCACACCTCCAGGTTGGTGGCACAGCATGAAGCATCAGAGACTATCCATGTGCAACTAACAGTGGGTAAAACTGCCTTCCAGTTTATAGCCTGCTACAGACCACCCTCCCAAACCCAGGAACCCCACTCAGCCTTCCTGAGAACACTGGAAAATATGAAGGTCTCTCCACACCTTTATATTGGGCGACTTCAACTACCCAAACATAGACTGGGAGCGTTACTCTAGCTCCAACAGCCTAGTCCAAAGGTTCCTAGAATTTATAAACTCAAATGCTATGGAACAACTTGTTACCACTCCCACAAGAGGGGGAAACATACTGGACCTGATCATCACCAACATGGGGACTCTATGCTCCAGACCAGAAGTGTATCCCTCACTGGTAAGATCAGACCATAAACTAATCTCACTGGATATTCACATCCTGACCCCACCCCCTGCCCTGAAAATCACAGTGAAAAACATCTGTAAAGCAAATTTCACACTCCTCAACACCGAGGTGGAATCCTTCAAAGCCCCCGAGCCTGTGGAAAATACGGCTCAGACCGCAGAATCCTTTATAAACACTTTCTATGAACACCTTCAGGAATGCATGGATCACGCAATCCCAAATAAAACCAATACCCAATCCTCCAAAGGCAGACGTCCTGTCTGGTGGACCCCAGCCATAAAAAAACTATACAATAGAAGGAGGAAGCTACTACATGATAGAGCAAAATCCCAAAAAGGGAAGGCATCCCTGATCAGTATTAGCTAAAAACTACGGGCGCTCATAAAATCATCTAAGGCCAGCTTCGAGACAAAAAACTGCACAGGACACTAAGGATAATCACAAGGCTTTCTTTAGTTATGTTAGGAACCTGGGTGGGAATTCCCAGATATGCTCCAAAATGAAGAAACTGACAGAAAACGAGCTTTCAAAAGCAGTTCACTCAAGAGAAGCGTGAATAATTTTATTATTGTTGTTAGCACACGCTTTCGGAGAGCTCTGTGTCACTCCTTCCTCAGACACAAAAACAATACAATAATTAACTAAAAATACTTTATATGTACCTCAAATCAATTAATTAATTAATTATACTAAACAAGTTCAAATGCAGCAAAGCACAAAACTAGAAGCAACTACAATTTCATGATGACAAACTACTAAAATCCCAGTGCTGAAACTTACAATGCCGTTCAAACAATGTATAATTTAAGTAATTAGACAAGCAGAAAAAATCAATATTTAATTTATAACCAAATATAAACATATATATATATATATATATATATATATATATATATATATATATATATATAAATATATATATATATATAACTGTAATAAATATGTTTAAATATATATTCAATATATATATATATATATATATATATAAATGTGTAAATCAAGAGCAGAAATATGCATTATACCTGAATATGTATATAACACATATAAAAACCTTCATTCAAAAACCAATTTTAATTTTAAGACACATTTAAAAATAAATGAAAACTAATAAACTAATATCAACTTTTTAAGGCAAGACTTTTTAAAATGAAACTTAAAGACACATGGTCGTTCAAACCAGGATAAATATATGCGGCAGTACGAATTTGCCAAAACAATTCTTCAATTTCCAACTGATTCTGCCAAGGGCCACCCTTGATATCGGAATTAACCATCTTAAGGACAGTAAATTTAAAATGGTGGTCTGGAAATTCATTAATGTGCCTTGCCAAAGCATTATTAAGATCTTGTCTATTAATAGCATATACATGTTCTGGTTCCTGTAAATTCCTTAATTTTGTTATGGGTTTGATCTATATTAAACCCCCGCCCTTCACTGGGGGTAGGTTGAAAAATACAATCACTAATCATCAAAATTGGTTTATAGAAACCAAACTGCCTTTTACGAATGACTTCAAATTTTATCTCTGAAACAAACCAGAAAAGATACCCCCTGTTATTGAACATGGTACTCAAATGTTCACATTCCTCCAAAAAATCTCCTTCATCAGATATCATCCTAACCGCCCTAACCATCTGCCCCTTGACTACGGCCTTCTTTTGATGGTTAGGGTGGCAACTGGAAAAATGGAGGAACGAATTGGAATTTTTGTGTACATTTAGTTTAGACCATGTTGGTATTAGGAATGTTGTTCATAAGAATTGGACTCTTATTAACGAAGACCCTTTTTTGTTTAGGCAGTTAGGTGATACCCCAAAAATTACCTTCAGAAGAGGTTATAACCTGAAGGCACTTTTGGAGTACAAGTCTAAACCTAGGGGTCACAGTAATTTTGGAATGAGGAAATGTGGGGCATGTAGGCAGTGTAGGTATGTGCACACAGATCCTAAAGTCAAACTTGGGGACAAAAACATATAATGTCATAGGTAAATTTAATTGTGAATCCAGAAGTGTTGTCTGTGTTGCTGCCTGCCAAAAATGCACTGCTTTTTATATCGGTAAGACCGAAAGGAAAGTGAAGCAGCGCATTTATGAACATGTATATGCTATTAATAGATGAGATCTTAATAATGCTTTAGCAAGGCACATTAATGAATTTCCAGACCACCATTTTAAATTAATAATTAATTAATAATTAATAAATTAAGATGGTTAATTCCGATATCAGGGGTGGCCCTTGGCAGAATCAGTTGGAAACTGAAGAATTGTTCTGGCAAATTCGTACTGCCGCATATATTTATCCTGGTTTGAACGACCATGTGTCTTTAAGTTGCATTTTAAAAAGTCTTGCCTTAAAAAGGCGATATTAGTTTATTAGTTTTTATTTATTTTTAAATGCGTCTTAAAATTAAAATTGGTTTTTAAATGAAGGTTTTTATATGTGTTATATACATATTTAGGTATAATGCATATTTCTGCTCTTGGTTTACACATTTTTATATATATATATATATATATATATATATATATATATACATATATACTTATATTTATTACAGAGATATATATATATATATATATATATGTTTATATTTGGTTATAAATTAAATATAGACTTTTTCTACTTGTCTAATTACTTAAATTATACATTGAATGGCATCGTAAGTTTTAGCACTGGGATTTTAGTAGTTTGTCATCATGAAATTGTAGTTGCTTCTGGTTTTGTGCTTTGCTGCATTTGAACTTGTTTAGTATAATTAATTAATTAATTAATTAATTAATTAATTAATTAATTAATTGATTGATTGATTGATTTGAGGTACATATAAAGTATTTTTAATTAATTATTGTATTGTTTTTGTGTCTGAGGAAGGAGGGACACAGAGCTCTCCGAAAGCGTGTGCTAACAACAATAATAAAATTATTCACACTTCCCTTGAGTGAACTGCTTTTGAAAGCTCGTTTTCTGTCAGTTTCTTCGTTGGTTTGTGAATTTTGGAGTTTCTTAGTCCAAAATGACAAAAGATACACTGAACCCACAGACACTGCCAACATCCTAGCTGACAGGTTCAGCGCAAACGTCTCCCCCCTTCCCCACCAAAAGGGCAAATATTTATCCCAGCAGAGTGCTGCCCCCCTAACATCTCAGATGCTCAAGTAAGAGCCAAAAGCAAAAAACACAGCATCAATGGGACCAGACGGTGTCCCGGGCTGCGTCCTACATGAACTCCAAGAAGAGCTAAACCCAAACATAACACTACTGTTCAATCTCAGCCTTACTACAGGATATGTACGCAAAGAGTGGCGTACAGCAACGGTGGTCCCTCTCCACAAAGGTGGTGCCTCAACGGATCCTGGAAACTATCGCCCCATAAGCCTGACTAGCTTGGTCTGCAAAGCTATGGAAAGGATCATCATGGACCTCATAAATATAGATATTGGGGACCTACAGACACTGGATCCTACCCAGTTCGGCTTTGTTAAGGGCAGATCCTGCCTCTTAAACCTGGTTGATTTCTTTGAAACAGTCACCAAGGCCATTGACGAGGGGAAGGTGGTCCACACAGCCTACCTGGACCTCGCAAAAGCCTTCGATACAATACCCCACTCGGGCATTATAGATAAGCTCACCAGCTTAAATATAAACCCCTATGTCACTAGATGGGTTACAAACTGGCTCAAGGACAGAACCCACATGGTTAGAATTGCTGGAGCCATGTCAGACTCCAAACCAATTACAAGTGGCGTCCCACAAGGCTCAGTCCTGGGACCTCTCTTGTTCAGTATATATTTCTCGGAGGTGCAGGCCAACACGGAAGGACTGTGGCTGACCAAGTTTGCAGATGACTGCAAACTAGGCACCATAATCGACTCTCCAGCCGACACAAGCATCCTCCAAAAGGGCCTCATAGAAACAGACAACTGGTGCCAGAGCCATGGCCTCAAGTTAAACGCCAAAAAGTGTACAGTCATCCCCTTTGGCAGTCATCCCCTTTGGCAAAAACAAAGTGCCCACAAATTACCACATAGGTGGTAATCCATTAAGTATGGAAGAAGTAATTAGGGACCCAAGTTGATAGCAATCTCTCATTTGAAAACCACGTGGCCAAAGTGGTTAGAAAAACATTTTGTATAGCCCACCTAATCATGAAGAGATTCACATCTAGATCAGGGGAGGTCATCGTGCCTCTTTACTCATCCCTCATCAGGCCCATAATTGAGTACAATGCCCCTTCTGGGATGTACCTTACCAGACACCTGCAGCAACTGGAAAGACCCCAAAAGTACCTCACCAAGAGGATCAAAGGACTCAAACAGATGCCATATGCTGCCCAGTTAAAGAAACTCCAGCTCTACTCAGTGGCATACCGCCTGCTCAGAGGCGATCTATGCCTGACGTATAAAGCCATCTCCAACCTGGAATTAATGGACATGCTGCACCTCAGAAAATCCAAATCCCATCGAGCTAAGCGCTCGAAAGACTTGAACCTCAGCACTGAAATAAATAGGACATGCTGGAGGGACAGATTCATAACCCAGAGGCTCCCTTCACTCTGGAATAAAATCCCAGTCCAGGTTTGGCAGAGTCCCTCATCGACTCTCTTCAAGAGGAATCTTGAGTGGATGGGAGATCGTAGGTTTACCCCAGGTATCACTTCTGTGTCACTGTTAGACAGACTCACGGTATACTAACCTTGAAAAAGGGCATAGCAAAATTCATTTAAAATGGGTGGAGAAAGCCAAACACACTCTGGTTAGGCTTATAAATGCCCTAGGGCAGATAGCCTAGTATGAACCTATGAACCTATGAGTTTTCCAGCACACAGCCATACTTAAAATCATATGGAACAGAGGATCATCGTCATCATTGTCTTCAACCCCTTTTTTTACATTTTCGACATGGTTTCAGGGTGTCGTGTCAGCTGTTGCCATCTCTCCTGATACAATGTTGTTCTTCTACCTTCTTTGACATTTATGCCTAACTATCACAGGCCTTCACTCACACAATCCATCCACTTCTTTGCTGGATGACCTATTTTATTCTTCCTTTCTTCCTGTCTGCCCCAAATCTTCTTCACCAGATTGTCTTCCGATTTTCTGCACATGTGCTTGAACCACTATAATCTGTTCTCTTTGACCCTGTCTGCAACTGCAGCTACTTTGGTTTCTGCCCTGATGTCTTCACTTCTCTCTGTCCCACACTGTGCACCCTCTCTTTGTCCCACACTGTGCACCCTACCACCTGTCACAGGCACTTCATCTCCATTAACTCAATCTTCTCCATCTGATCTACTGTTACTGCCCAAGTTTCTGTACCACACAGTAGTACTGGTCACATCACTGTTTTGCACACCAACAACAACTTTTCAGCTTCTTTGGCATTCTTCTTTCATACACTACCCCTGACAGTCTGTGCCAGCTGGCTGCAGCTCCTCTGATTCTAGTTTTGACTTCCTCATTCAGACTTCCCTTCTCTTCAACCACCCCTCCCAGATATTTTAAGCTGTTAGCCTGTTTGACTATTTTCCCTTCTATCTCAATTCTCAGCTTCTTCTGATTCCCCAATTTGCTGCCACGACAACAGATTTATCTGTTCACAGCTTCATCCCACATTTTTAGTTTTGCATTTAATTTTCCTGTCTTTTGTTGAAGTTCTTGCTTACAGTCTGCATGTAATGCCATATTGTCTGCATACAACTTTGCTGATCTGTCTCCTCCAACTTGTTTGCTAATGTATTCTTTCACCAGTATAAACAGCAGTGGGCTCAGAGCTGATCTCTGATGCACACTCACTCTCCCTGGGAACCCTTCCGTGAGACCGAACACTGTCCGTACTTAAGTCATTAGGTACTTGTACATAGCCTGCACTACTTCTACCAATGCTTCTGGGAGTTTGAACCACAAAAGGACTGGTCAAATCAGGTTTCTTGGACCTTGTCATAAGATTTCTCCAAGTCTAGGAATGCCCAGTTGGACTCTTTCCTCATCTCTAGTTTATTTTCGATTATCCATCCTACTGCAAACATTGGGTCAGTTGTGCTTTATCCTGGTCTGAATCTGAACTGCCATCTCTCATCTTACTTTCTACTACTCTGCGTATTCATTTATCACTCACTCATTCCAGGACTTCTACTACTCTGCGTATTTATTTATCACCTACTCATTCCAGGAATTTCATGCAGTGTGACAGGAGTTTGATACCTCTGTACTGCTCACAGTTGTGAATGTCCCCATGCCATGAATATGAAACCAGGGATTACCTACTGTTAAATAAAACCATAACAGAGAGCTTTAAAAAGAGGAAGAATCTAAGTATGGCATGGACAGATTACAATTACAAAAAAAATCATTCTACAGCATCCCACTTTTGAGGATTATGAAATGTTTCAGATATAGAAGAAACATCCTACATTGATTAATTACAACGGAGTGACTATGAAACAGTGGCAAACCACTCTGCACCTGAGCCATGGTAAAGAGCAAATTACTATCCCAGTAATAAAAATTCAAAGGGAATATTCCAAAGTGATTCTTTGTCACCAGTGCTGTTTTGTCATCACCTTAACCCATAATGTTTACTTCATAAGAATAAACTACAGCTTTACCTTCACAAACCACACTTGTCCAAAAGATATTTCGTCTACTTTTTGTAGATGGATTAAAATTGTAAAGTTCATCAAATGAGGATCTAAAAACACTATCAGAAATGATTAAAATTTTCTCAGATAATGAGACTGACATCTGATCTTGACAAAAGAGCAAAAGCAACATTCATAACAGCAAAGCTACATAAGTGTTTCTGGGCACTAAACATCTAGATGACATCACAGAAGGGGAAAAAATCTTCTGGAAGGTTTACTATACTGTGCAATGAAATCTTCCTTTAACCTCAAAATGTTGCATTAATACACCAGTGCCAAGGAATAGAGGGATAAAAATACTGATTTTAGACAGACAACCCAGATTCAATTAGCAGTTCGGGTGTCTGAGGCAAAGGGGGAGGGGCATACATTCAGGTGCACCTCATGGTAGATCTCCAGTGGAGGTAAAGTTGTGCCCACAGGCATTAGCTTAGTCACCTAGGGTGATATGCCAGCACACCCTTTTTCATGTTCGTCCCAAAAGAAATTATGGAGCACAGAAAGGGAGGGGAATTTAGGGCATAAATAAACACTCCCTGGAACCAGTGTAATACTGCCACAGGGTCCTCTATCTCCATCTGGGTCAGGTTTAGCCCAGGGGAGGATAAGGCGGGTCCAGTAGATCCAAGAAAGGACAAGAGGACCAAGGAGTGAGGTGATGGCCAGCTGCAGGGTGGCAAAAAAATGGTATCGGTAGTATTGCCACATTTCCATTATTTTGCCACTTAAAATTAAATATTTTCAAACTCTGAGCAATCTATTAATATCAACTTTATCAAAGAATGGTATTACTGCTTTGTTAAACCATCACTTACTACATAGGCAATCATACATTTACATAATTCAATAAAGGTGTTTGAAAAAAAAAAAGAATGGTACCACTGCTGTGAGCACGTACCGAGGATGGCACCGCTGCTGTGAGCACGTACCGAGGATGGCACCACTGCTGTGAGCACGTACCGAGGATGGCACCGCTGCTGTGAGCACGTACCGAGGATGGCACCGCTGCTGTGAGCACGTACCGAGGATGGCACCGCTGCTGTGAGCACGTACCGAGGATGGCACCGCTGCTGTGAGCACGTACCGAGGATGGCACCGCTGCTGTGAGCACGTACCGAGGATGGTACTACTGCTGTGATGGTACTACTGCTGTGAGCACGTACTGAGGATGGTACCGCTGCTGTGAGCACGTACCGAGGATGGCACCGCTGCTGTGAGCACGTACCGAGGATGGCACCACTGCTGTGAGCACGTACCGAGGATGGCACCGCTGCTGTGAGCACGTACCGAGGATGGTACCGCTGCTGTGAGCACGTACCGAGGATGGTACCACTGCTGTGAGCACGTACCGAGGATGGTACTACTGCTGTGAGCACGTACCGAGGATGGTACTACTGCTGTGAGCACATACCGAGGATGGTACTACTGCTGTGAGCACATACCTAGGATGGTACTACTGCTGTGAGCACATACCTAGGATGGTACCACTGAGTGCCAGGGCAAAGGGTGACCGCACATCTTATAGTTAATATCAGTCATACCCTTAAAACACCGCTTAATCAGACAAAATGTATGTACAATCAACTATATGAATGACAGTTTTACAGTACTGTTTACTCTATATTTTTTGTCTTGATAATTAACAAATATAATCACTTTCTCCATTACCCATATTTTATGACTATTAGCCCTAAATCCACAAACTAATAAACAGTGAAACAGGTCAGTGAAAACCAACTTGTACACCAAAAGAAACTACCACTAACAAAGAATACATAACATAAGCAGATAAACTATTTACGGCCTTAGGTTAGACAATATGTGTTACTGCTTTTTCATTCAAATGTCTGCACTTTCCACATACACTACTGCTCTGCAGTACCCGGACATTTACCATGGCCACACTGGAGAAGGAATGACTGCAGCTTTTCTCAAACCCTTTAAACCGACCGACCAAACTAATACCATAAATATATAAAGGAGAAGCTCCCAGAATGTTACAGAGGACCTACTCTTCCAAACTTAGAGCTGTAGGTGGCTAGACTATTATCAATACTGATCATGGATAGCACCCCACTAACTAATGTTCATACCTTACCATATACTGAATGGTTTTAAGCTAATTAGCTGCTTATTTGTAATAGCTTTAATGTATCTTTTTGTACTTTAATGCTTTACGAATGTTTGCTCGTGTATGTACAGACTAAATAAATGGCTGATCATTGCCTCCTTTTCAGAATTACACTGCCTGCATATTTACACTGATGTCTGCATCCTAACTCTCATCAGCTGAAATTTTTTATGGCATTCAGAGCTGTATTTTTTAAAGCACATCACCCTAGTATTCCTGCTTTAAAGAATTACAGCTCTGAATGCCATAAAAAATTTCAGCTGATGAGAATTAGGATGCAGACATCAGTGTAAATATGCATAAAGCATACCACCCTAGTATTCCTGCTAGACACGGTGGTGCAGCGGTAACATTGTCACCAAACAGCAAGAGGTTCTCCTGTTCGATTCCCGGCTGGAGCGCCTTCTGTGTGGAGTCTGCATGCTCTCCCCGCGGTCGAGTGACCTTCGAAAGACATGCGTGAATGGGCGTGCCTTCATTGAAAGTTGGATGCCGAGCTAACACCGTGAAAATCTACTGCCAATCATTAGCGGACTGGAGTTCCTCTGAGGCGACCCCTAACTATGAAAAGCCGGAAGAAGAAGAAAACGCTAGTATTCCCGCTGATTACCTAATTTTGCTGAATTTGGGTATGGTTCTACTTTCCAGTTGCAGGATCACTACTTTTGTTCAGTGCCCCCCCCCTTTACTCTCACTTCTTGCTCCAACCCACTTGTCCCTATTTCTGCTACATATGTATCCCTCCTCCCTTAAACTATTTATTCTCCTTACTGAACAAAACTAATTATTCTTTCTGGTCTTTTCCTTTGTAACTTAATAGTGTCCGCTAGATGTACGGTATAGACCTTATGAAGAATTTTAACCTAGTCAAACCACTGAAAACCTGATTTTAATACATGTGCTACTTAATATCGAGGTTTGCTTTTACATACAAAATGCAAAAACAACCAAAGGTGTAAGATTTTCCACACTCCTACTGGAATAAGTACAAAGAGCAAATCACACCACTAAAGGCCGTTCAAACAAATAAAAAATGTATAAGAAAAAAAGAATGTACGTGCCACCTCTTGCTCTCAAATATTTAGATAACTGAAACACTCTTAGTACAAACAGCAGTTTAGGTGGAAGCTTGGTAGCTCTTACAAGAACTGTTGAGCTGTTACAAACAGCAGTTTAAATTGAAGCTCGCTAAAACTGTTGAGCTGTTAACAGCTGAAACACTCTTGATACAAACAGCAGCTAGAGTGGAAGTTTGCTGGCTCCTACAAGAACTGTTGGTAAGAAACAGCTGAAGCACTCAATATGAAGCTTGCTAGCTCTTACAAGAACTGTCGAGCTGTTAAAGACAGCTGAAACACTCTCGATAAACAGCAGTTTAAGTTGAAGCTTACCAGCTCTTACAAAAACTGTAGAGCTGTTAAAAACAGCTAAAGCACTCTTGATGCAAACAGCGATCTAAGTAGGAGCTTCAGTAGCGCTTCTATCCCTCTAGTAGTGTGCTTGTTATATTCGTGGTTGTTGTATCCCATTACAAAATCAGAGCCCCTGGTTGCAGACATCCAGCTTAAAAGCCTCTCTTTCGTGACTCACGAACCATTGTTCACAATTTGCACAGAGATCGCTGGAATGATGTCTTCAGAATGGGAGTGGCAACTGCTTTGTATATAAAAAAGGACGTTTTTCTTATTTCTTAAAGGATCTGAAGAAGGTTAAGCATAACCAAAAGCACCTCTCCTGTATTCTACTGTTTGGTTTACTATTTGTTTTATTTAATAAAGGGTTTTTAACAGTCTAATTAGAACTGGGAAGCTCCTACTTAGATCGCTGTTTGCATCAAGAGTGCTTTAGCTGTTTTTAACAGCTCAACAGTTCTTGTAACAGCTAGAAAGCTTCAACTTAAACTGATGTTTATATTGAGTGCTTCAGCTGTTTCATACCAATAGTTCTTGTAAGAGCCAACAAACTTCCATTCTAACTGTTTGTATCAAGAGTGTTGCTGTTAACAGATCAACAGTTTTAGCAAGCTTCAATTTAAACTGCTGTTTGTAACAGCTCAACAGTTCTTGTAAAAGCTACCAAGCTTCCACCTAAACTGCTGTTTATACTAAGAGTGTTTCAGTTATCTAAATATTTGAGCAAGAGGTAGCACGTTCATTCTTTTTTCTTACAGAGATGGTGAAAACCATTTTTTTTCTGATGTGAAAAACCTATTGCGGCAAAAAAGCAGGACACATTAATGAAATCAAGATATACATGTTTGCAATATTAGTAAATGCATTTATAATATGGCTAGCTTTTCATTTATGTACCCTGAACCAGTCTTCACAATAACTCTATTTTACTTAATATACACACTACATTTCCAACGTGATTTCCATTTCTTTAGGTCAACAAATGCTAACCAACATTACTGCTATCCAAACACCATAAAGAAATCAGTTGCATTCCTTCAAAATAAACTGTTTCTGGCAGACTAAAAGGCCATGACATCCATAATGACGTATCAACCAGCCACTAATCTCTGTCTTTTTTTTTTTTTTTTGTTAATGTAGAGGCTTGGTTGCATGTACAGGAAAGCTGAACTGATACTAATAAGCAGTGGTGGCTGGTGACTTCAAATTAAAGGGGGGCTGCAGGTGACAGCTGAATGGGCGGGGCCAATGTGAAGGGGTGTGGCCAACTAGGAAGGGGTGGGGCTATGCTCAAAACCACAACAACTGGAACTTTAATTAAATACACTGCCTGGGTGCCAAACCATCATTACAACAGTCCAAGACAAAATGAAGTGTAGAAGAAAAAAATATTTCAATGCATTGGCTACATGACAACTTACTTAATATCTAGATGGAAACACAAAGGTTATGAGGCATGAAAAAATAAATTACTTTTTAAATACATTACTGGAATGCCAGTCAAAATCAAGTATAAAAAAAAAACAAGCAGCACTCTGCTCAAACCACCTCTCCTTGCACTGCAGTTCTAATTATAATTTATATTCAGCTTTATAAAATTACCAAGTAACATGCTGAAAGTAGCAATATCTGTGATAACCCCACTTGTAAAAATGTTTCTTATCCAAAAAAAGAAATGCGGTCTGACAACTATCTACTTGTTTCATGGGGAACACATGATCAAAGTAAAAAATGAACAGCTAACAAGAAACAAGCTCAAGATAAATTGCTTAAAGGATTACTGCACAGGTTATGGACCACACATGATAGATTGGCATTCTGTTTAGTTTACGGGTAAAGCCTGTAAAGATAACTGCAGGTCTCCAACAAATATAATGAGTTTCTGAAAATACTGTAATCATGTCCTTTATTACAAATACTGTCATATGCATTTCAATACCCAAGGCTTATACGTTATCTAGTTATGTAAATATTCTCTGCATGGCAACAATGAAAAGGATTTCAATGTTGGTAATTCTTTAACAGTATGCTTATTAAAGTTTACTTGCATCTTACAATCTCTGACAAGCTTACTTGATGGTCATTAAAGCATTGCTACTTTAATACAGAGCAATAGGGCACTGCGACAGCATGTATTTTCTGAATAATAAGAAGCATAAACCAACAGTATAAAAATATGACAGAAAACGAGAACATTCTGCAAAATCTAGGACAGATGAAAAGCCACGGTCGTATTTGTGGTCTACCTTGGATGAGGGAATACTCTGCACACTTACACTGCATAACTGCTCCTTGCCTTGCTTGGACACATCCAGAGCCACAATGGGGAATGGGGTGCAACAAGTAGGTCACAGTTTGAAATGTCTCTGTCTGACGGTGATGGCTCTGACACTCATACCTCTCAACCTCAGAGCAAGAAATCTGGACAAAGCCATACATAGAAGTGGGACAGAGGCCCAAAAATACAAAAAAAACAAATACTGCTCTTATAAACTTAGAAAGATAATAGAATAGCAGTAGGTCTTGCATTAGTATGCATTTCCTGAAGGGTATAAAATCTGAAACTCAAATGTCTGCCATTATTTTCCAACTTCAATCTTTAATGATTTGCTACTAATTTGCCAGAAAACCACAATTTTATGAAAAACAGACCAAAAATGTGATGCAAAAATATAAAATTGCCACACAATACAGCTGGGAAGCTGTCAAAGAAGGGACACCTTTTTAAAATTAGTACTGTTAACTTGAGCAGCTGACAAAATAACAGCATCTACATGCCCATTTCTGAAATAAAAGCAATCTATAACTCTGATCATTACAGTTATAATTGTAAACCCTCCACGTTTTCTAACAAAATTGCCATTTTGCAGAGGGATTATTAGGGGGAGAGCAACATTTTGAGCCAAAATTGGGGACAGTTGAGAAGTTTGGATATTCCTAATTCTATAAAGCGATTTATTTGCACGTACCTCTCAACCTCTTAATGGAGGAAATCTGGACAAGGCCAAATATACTGGGGGAACATTTAAACAGTACTAAAAACTGCTCTTGTATAAACTTAAGACAGTTGATAGAATAGCAGGTCTTGCTTTAGCATGCATTTTACTGAAGGTTATGACATCAAACTCAATGTCTGTCATTATTTAGTGACTTCATTCCTAAATGATTTGGCAGAAAACCACAAATTTTATGAGGAACAAACCAAAAATAAGAAGCAAAAATCTATTCATTATGCAAAATTCTGGACAGTTGAGAGGTATAGTTCAGCCAGGGCTGTTGCTGCCCTTCCCCCCTCACAAAATCATGGTCTAATGGAGTGTTCCCCCTTGCAGCCATTCCAATGTCCCATTCCTTGGTTATTTCACCCCATTTACCATAAACACTGTAATGTGCATACTAACTGCGGTGGTGGTGCTGCGGTAGCATTGTCGCCTCACAGTTAGACGTTGCCCGTTCCTTCATTGAAGGTTGTGCGTTAGGCCCGGCAAGCCAATACGTAAAAATCTACTGCCAATCATTAGCAGACCGGAGTTCCGCTGTGGCGACCCTTAACCGGGAAAAGCCGAAAGACCAAACAAGCTGTAATGTGCATACTGCTTTATTTCTGCGATGAAATGGATTTCATTTGAAAGTTTTATTTTGTATTTTACAGCATAAATAAAGCAATGCAGTCTCACAATGAAAATAGACTTTGCATTAAAACTTCTCTGTCCTTGAAACTCACATTCATTGAAACAGCATTGAAACCCACATTCAAAGAAAATACATTTTGCCAGTGGCAGATAAAGATTAATTTTGGGCTGTTTTCAAATCATAGGCCCCTTGAACACGAAACATACACATGCTCTTTGATACACTTTCCTGATTGTATCCGCGGTGGTGCAGCGGTAGCGTTGCTGCCTCACAGCAAGAGGTTCTCCCGTTTGATTCTCTGCTTGGGTTGGGAGTGCCTTCTGTGTGGAGTCTGCATGCCCTCCCCTCCCCGCGGTCGAGTAAGCGTTCGAAAGACATGCGTTGAACGGGCGTGCCTTCATTGAAGGTTGGGCTGGCAACTCGACACCATAAACACCAATTGCCAATCATTAGCAGGCTGGAGTTCCGCTGTGGCAACCCCTAACCGGGAAAAGCCGAAAGACAAACCACAACAAAAAAAATTTATTATATTCCTTGTACAATACAGTAAAGTTTTTAGAGGGCATTTTAAATTTATTGTTTTGAACATTTTTCCAGTAAACAATGAAACAAAATGCATGCACCAATAATGACAAAACTGCCCAATTCAGAATATTTCCATCATAAAAGTCTACTCAAACTTCTACAGTCCACCAGTATCAGTAAATATGCACAATCTCTGAAGAAGTAAAAGTTATCTAAATAACTCCACATTAAAGAAATCTGTTAACTAATGAAGAGGTTATTGCTAGCAAACAACTTTATATGTCATTGTTTCATCTACAAATAAAGTGTCTGTTGCTCCTGAGGAATAAATTGCCTATGTTGCATTAAAAAAATGATAAGCTAGTGATACCGCAATAGGGACTGGATGGCAAACTGATAACAGGTTCATAGTTACTAGGTATCTTCGCCAAAGAGGACTGCAGCATCCATCCTCTTTACAACAGAGTACAGTATTAGCAATGCATCTACCTACTGTGGGAGTAGAACCCACAGCCTTCTGCATCAAAAGCAAGTGCACTACATGTTGTGCTATTAATAAAGCAAGCAGATTCAACATAAGCAGCACTAATCTTTTATTCCCCTGCAGCTCTCAGCTCCTTGTAAGATCTAGTCGACACTCAGCTGTATCTCTGACTTTGCAGCAAAGAAATCTGGAAAAAAAAAAAACTTTATCTGGGGGGGGGGGACAAAAGCCCAAAAACCAGGGACACATTTTAAACATTGCTTGTATAATGTTGGAAAGTTGCTAGAATAAAATGCTGTGTTACCACCATACATTTCACTGCCAAGTATTGAACCCAGGACCCTGTGCAAAACAGTCAGAGCAACATACCACTATGCCAAATCATCTGTTTTATGAAAGAAAGGAAGACTGAAACTTAAATGGCTACCATTTAGTGAATTCAGTTCTTACCATAGCTGTCAACATATTAGTACAAAACACCTGAACAAAGCCAATAATGGGGGAAATACAGCCCTCACACATATTCAGAGAGTTCAGTTATCATCATAGCTCTCAACCTTGGCACAAAAAACCTGGAAGAAGCCAATAATGGGGGAATACAGTCCAAAAAATAGGGACAAATATCCACTGAGGACACCAGAGCAAACCCACATAAACACAGGGAGGACATGCAGACTCCACACAGAAGGCACCCCAGCTATGTTCCCAAACAAAGGCAATTCCTTATGTTTCTACACGTTAATGTATAATATATCTAGAGCATGTAACTTATAAACCGTAGCATGCTGAATTTTATTTATTGTTACTTAAGACTGCTATGTCAAGAGGTCCTTTTTCAACACTGAAAATGTATTCTACTCAGAAATGTGCACAGTTATGATGGGATGAGTTATGTTAGGATGAGGGCTACATTCTGAAGATGGTGTACAATTCCCAACCAGGGCCACATTACTGCAACACTAACTAAACATCCATAATTCTGCAACATTAAACAGTATGTAAAATGTATTTCTCTATTACATTTGTTAACTAGTGAACTTCTCCAAACATCTTATTTAGCCACAACCTAACCCACAACACAGTCACTGAAATTAATAACACAGATAACACATTCAAGTAGTTAGACACTAAACAAATTAACTGACAGAGTAAACATCCACATGGTGATGTGCAGAAATGAACCTGCGGTAAATACTTAGTTTGATATTAAATTACTAGCTAAGGTATGGGTATGTGTAACAGGAATATTAATATACGCTGGTTACTTTCAATTTGTTCTCTGAAAAAAGATGCATCGGAGTAGAAAAAAGAAGTTATGTACTCACCATAACGTTCCATCTAAGTAGTTGTACTTCATTTGTCTTCATCCTGTGGGTTATAGATCCGAGCTGGCAATTTCACAGGCATCTGCTCCAAGCTCCTCCCCCTACCCATAATACACCACCACCTTCCTTCAGATCGAGTTTGCCACCCCATAAAACAAGAAACCCGATCCAACAAATTTCACCAACTTTTCTCAACTAGAGCCGCAAAAGTGTACTCTGCTATATAATAAGCCATCAGGTTTGGGGGAAGGGGAGTGGCTGAAGACAAATGAAGTACAACTACTCAGCTGGAACGTTATGGTGAGTACATAACTTCTTTATCTGAAGTAGTTTACTTCATTTGGTCTTCAACCTGTGGGACAGTCTCCAGCTACCTATAACCTTGGGTGGCCCTTATGGAAGGATGTTCCGAAGCACCACGGAGCCAAAGGATGCCCGGCCTCTAGATACCAAATCCAACTTATAATGGGAAATTAAAGCATGAGATGAGGACCAAGTAGCCGCAGAACAGATATCATCCAAGGACACCCTGGACCAGAAGACCGCTGAAGTATCCATGGATCTGGTGGAATGGGCTCTAACCTGACCCGGAGGAGACTAGCCCTTGTCTTTGTACACTTGAAAAATACAGAGAGAAATCCATTTAGCAATGGTCACCTTGGAAATGGGTTTACCCAAAAACGGTTTAGAGAAAGACACAAACAACTGGTCAGACTTTTGGAAAGACTTGGTTCTGTGTAAATAAAAATGTAGTTGTCTATGAACATCTAACAAATGCAACTTGTATTCACCTTTATTTTTGAAATTTGGGAAGAAAACAGGTAAAATGATAGTCTGATTGATGTTTGCCTCAGAGACCACTTTGGGAAGAAATGAGGGATTGGTATGAAGAGAAACCCTGTCCTTGTGGAAAACCATGTACAGGACCTTGACAGACAATGCCTGGGGTTCTGAGACCCTCCTAGCCCAGGTGATAGCCACTAGAAAGGCCGTCTTCCAGGACAGAAATTTAAGGTGTACTGTTGCAGCCGGTTCAAAAGGAGGAGCAACCAGCACTTGCAACACCAAGGTAAGGTCCCATGGAGGAGTGGGATCTTTGACCGGGTGACGCAAGAGAAAGGTACCTTTGATAAAGGTATTACACAATCTGGAAGATGCCTAAGAAGTCATTTCACTAATGTGGAAATTGGAAATGGCAGCAAGTTGTACCTTCACTGTTGAAGAACTAGCCCCTTGTTGAAAAATGACTGCCAAAAATTCAAGAATAGCTGGAATTAGTGCCGAGAAGGGATCCAAGTTTCTCTGAGAGGCTCAGCTGGAAAAACGCATCCATTTACTATGGTAGATTTTTCTGGTGGAGGATTTAAGAGCTGCCACCAGAACAGACTTGACAGAAGACAAACTGGGAAGTCCTGGCAATTAGGGGAACTGAAGCAGCCAAACTGTGGGCTTCAGACAGTCCAGGTTCGGATGAGGAACCCCTGAAGAGTGAGATATGAGATCGGGGCAGGGATCCAAAATCCAAGGAGGAACTACAAGATGAGACCAGAGAAAGGGAAACCAAACCTGGCAATGAGGATGACTTTGCTTCCCAGTCGACGCGCTTTCTGTAAACTTTGGGACAAGAGGTAATGGGGGATAAGCATAAAGAAGACTGGGAGGCCAAGCCTGGATGAGATGGTCTCTGAAGTATTCCCCTGGCGGGGGGTTTAGAGCAAAGAACTCACTGCACTTCGCATTGGAAGGAGATGCAAAGAGATCGCAGCAAGGCTGACCCCACTTTAGAAAGATCTGGTCCGCTACTGAAGGATTCGGAGACCACTCAAAGCATCGGGAGAGAATGGCTTAGCTTGTCCATCAGAATGTTGGACCATCCTGGAATGTGCGTTGCTACCAGAAAGCGACTACTGGAGATCGCCCATTCCCAAACTCTCATAGCCTCATGACAAAGGAGGTAGGATCTGGTCCCTCCCTGTTTGTTGATGTACCAGACCATCGACATGTCGCCTGACTGAATTGCAATTGTTTCCACAGGAAGAAAGGCTTGAAGGGCCTGCAACGCTAAAAGGACTGATCTCATCTCTAGAACATTAATATGCAAACTGGTCTCGATCGGGGACCACAGGCCTTGGACTGTCCTTCCCGAGCAATGCCCCCCCACCCTAGCTGGGTGGCATCCATGGTCACTGTGGCTTGGGCCAGGGCTGCAACAAATGGACGTCCCTCGAGTATGCCCAGAGAATGCATCCACCAAAGGAGGGCTTTGCTTATGTGTATTGGATGTGTCAGTGAAAGATCCAGCATAGACCATTGTACCGCAAGAGTCCACTGTAGTACTCGCATGTGCAAACGAGCACACGGAAGAAGTGTAATCGTGGCCGACATAGAGCCGAGGGCTCGCAACACTGCCTCTGCTGGTGGTAGATATGAGTGAAAAATGATAGCGACATGCATTCGTAGATTTTGAATTCTCTCTGAAGTTAGGAAGACTTTTGTCTGCAATGTGTCTATCTGTACTCCGATGAACTCTATGACCTGGACAGGGCGTAGATGAGATTTGGCAATGTTAACTAACACCCAGATGATCTGGTAGATGCAGGAAATAGTCCCTGGCCTGACAAAGTAGATGCTTGGTGGAAGCAGCAAGGAGTCAATCGTCCAGGTACGGAAAGACCTGAATCCCCTGAAACCTCAGGTGAGCCACTGCTACTGCCATAACCTTGGTGAACACCCTGGAGGCTGTGGTGAGACCAAAGGGTAGCGCTCAAAACTGATAATGCTTGGCCCCTAACTGGAAGCGAAGGAACCTCCTGGAGCTTCTGTGTATCTTTATGTGATAGTAAGCATCCTGGACATCTAACAAGCACATCCAGTCCCTCTCTACCAAGTAAGGCAGGATGGACTGTAACATGACCATCCGGAACTTCTCTTTGGCAATGGACAGGTTCAAGGTTGACAGGTCCAGAATGGGCCTCAAGTCCCCAGTCTTTTTTGGGGCCAAAAAGAACCTGGAATAGATGCCCGATCCAGACTGATCTCGGGGGATGGGTTTGATGGCTCACTTCTTTAGCAGCTTGAGAACCTCTAGTGCTGCTGCCTCCCTGTGCGCGGGTGGTACACCCTGGAAGTGTTTGGGTAGCATGGGGAGAGCCACAAAAGGGATTGTATAACCTCTGGATATGATGCATAGCACTCAATGGTTTGATGATACAGACTCCCAAGCCGTCAGGGGACCCCTGACTGCCTCCACAGCACAGCAGTCGGGCAACCCCTCAAAGTTGCTGAGCGGGCCTGTCTGAGAAGGATTCTCGAGACCCAAAATTCCTCGGACTCCCCTCTGACCCTGGTACAGCATCTGTCTTGTCCCCCTCTGCCTCTAGAGGAGGACAAGCCCTGAGCATCCCGGGAATACTGAAACTTCAGGAATTACATCTTATTTTGCCCTCGCTGATTCCAAGAAAAATATCTTTTTTGGGTTCGAGAAGTGGATCCTGATGGCCAGACAGTGTCTTCTCATCCTTCTGCTCTGGAACAACGTGTCACGGACAGTCTTACCAAAAAGGGAAGAGCCATCATAAGGGGCATTCGCAAAGGACTCCTTAAAGGGCTCCGACAACTGACACAATCTAAGCCAGGCGTGACACCTCATGGCAACGCCAGACCCAGCTGCCCTAAGCTGCTCACTCAGTGGCATGTGAGAGGAGGCGCATGGACGTATTTGAGACCGCATTCAGGGTGGCCATCCTCACGGAGAAAGTATTTTTGTCCTCCTGCAATATGGAACCAACGGGCGACTCAGCGAGTTCCTTAAGGTTGCGCTGTAGTCGACTAACGTGAGCCAAGTAGTTCAGCGTCCTTACAGAAAACGTTGCTAATGCATACACACGCTTCCCTAGGCGGTCCATCACCCTGGACTCTTGGTCAGGGGGATAGACCGTGGAACTCCCCTGTAGACGCTATGGTGGTAGCAGCGGGCACCAAGAAGGAACTGGCTCAGGAGACAGTTTATTCCAGGCAGGTCTCTCCAAAGGAGGGGCTTTAAATTTTATCAGGGTGCCTTGGAATAGGCTCCATGGTATCCGGTTCCTTCCAAGCCCGCAAAATGATTAAGTCCACCAAAGGGTCCGCGGGGGGGGGGGCACCCAAGAAGTAGATGGGCCTGCGCCGGAGGCCTCCAGGAATACCGACTCATCAGAGGAAGGTTTTGGTGGCAGACCAGCCTCCCTGCTGGCTTAGAAGTTTCATGATGTCTCCAAAGGAGACATTCTCTGGAGGTAATCTGGGAGAACCTTCGCCTTCTTCAGAGTTGGTGTCCCCCGTGAGGGACTCTGGGGAGGAGTCCAAGTGCCTCCTTTTGCACGTACACTTGCGAGGGACCTCTCTGGTGGGGCTCTCCGGAGAGGGCTCGCAAGCTGCCTGATGTTTCTCAAGGGGAACAGTCTGGGGCTCCTCAAGCGTGGTCTGTCCCTGTGGTAAAATGATGGGAGTCCCACCAAGACCAGGGGTAGTTGGGGCAAAATCCGAAGAAATAGTCAGGGGTCTCTGATTCAACAGGGAGCCCTTTCCATTACATCGAACGCTGAGGGAGAGTGAAAGTAGAGTTGTGTACACTTACCATAAATGTACATGTTCAAGTGTATTCACTGTTGCAGTTATTACATTTGGGTTATCTGCTTGCAGATAGCCCTCAGTCAGCCTAATTAACAAAGTCTTGGGTCCTGCATCGGTTGCTGTCCCTTCTTCCATGACGTTAGGTCGTCAGGGGTATAAAACATGCAGCAGACGCCATAACATCAGTTTTTCTTGCCCCAAATGTCAGGTGCCCCCATAATGGGAAACAATTAAATATAAAAGTACAATAATATACCTCCAACAAAAAATCAAATACACCAAAATCTTTTAAGCACAGTAAAGGAAAGTAGGAGGTATAACCAAAATAAGTTAGGGGGCTGGAGGGAGGGTAACCAGGACTGCAACAGTGAATACACTCGAAAATCTACATTTATGGTAAGTGTACACAACTGTACAATGTTCTGCGTGTTTCACTGTTGCAGTCATTACATTTGGGTAGATTCCCAAAGCTATGATTGGGAGGAGGATTTTAAACAGCATTAGGACCAGCTATAAGGCCCTGCAAGACTGCAGTGGCAAAACCAGGTCTGCATTTAGAGAAAATTAGCAAATGATAATGCTTGGTGAATGTATGTACAGAACTCCAGGTAGCAGCTTCTAGGATGTCCCTGGTAGGGACACCTCTGAGAAAGGCTGTAGAGGTAGATGCAGCCCTGGTGGAGTGAGATCTGATCCCCTGGGGGATAGGTTTTCCATGGTGCTTATAGCAGAAATGAATGCAATGGCCTATTCATTAAGAAATAATTTGCTTTGAAATAGCCTTCCCCTCTGCCCCTGCAGCAAATGCCACCAGCAGTTGTTCAGATTTGCTTTGAGGTTTAGTCCTGTCCAAGTAGAATCTAAGTTGTCTGTGCACATCTAAGGAATGCAGTATCCGTTCCCCTTTGTTCTGTGGATTAGGAAAGAAAGTTGGCAAATGGAATTAGAAGAATGCAGGAGGCCATGATTCCAAGGCTTGCAGTATTTGTCTTGCAGATAGTAGGGTTGTTGTGGCCACTTGTCTGAAGTAGGTTGTCAAATGAATTTGTTTCTCTGGCGTGAGGTAAGCCATCTGGGAAGTTTTATTCAAGCTTGCTCCCAGGAATATACTTTGTTGACAGGGTACAAGTTGAGATTTCTTTTCATTTATGGTGTACCCTAGACAGGTTAGAACCCTTTGTACAAAGGCCAGATGATTCTGCCTGAATTAGACAATTGTCCAGGTATGGGTATATTTGAATATTTCTTTGCCTGCAAAATGCAATAACTGGAGCTAGGCACTTTGTGAATACCCTGGGTGCAGTAGATAAGCCAAAGGGCAGTGCAGAGAACTGATAGTGTGTGCAGCCTGCTTTGAAGCGAAGGTATCTTCTGCAAGATTCCCTGATTGGGATGTGCAGGCATGCTTCTTTTAAATCTAGCCTTGCCAACCAGGCGTCTTTGCCTAGCATAGGAAGCAACTGGTGAAGAGTCAGCATCTTGAATTTTGGAATCTCCAAAAAGGTGTTTAGAGTAGACAGGTCCAGGATAGGATGCCATGAATTGTCTTTTCTAGGTACCAGGAAAAGTCTTGAGTAGAAACCTTGTCCCTTTTCCTCTTCTGGTACCAACTGAATAGCCCCCATGCTTAAGAGAGAAAGTACTTGTTTTTGGGCCTCTGCCCACTGATCTGGGGGTAGGTCCGGCCACCCTTTTGGTGTTGGCAATGTGTGGAAGTGAAATCTGTATCCCTGGGACACTATATTTAAAACCCATTTGTCCTGGGTAATGAGTTCCCAATTCTTTGCATGAAGAGCAATCTTTCCCCCCAAAGGGACAGTCAGTTGATAAGTGCTTGGAAATTTTAAACGGAAGTCATTACGACAGTTTACCATAGGGGGGAGTCTTATTACTCCCAGATTTGGAAGTGGAGGCCCCCTATTGCTTAGTTGTGTGTGTCCCCTGGGTCTGAAACTTGGGGTTTCTGCTGTGTCTGGGTTTGGTTTGAGAAGACCTGGAAGGGACTGGAAAGGACTAATTTTTAGAGGACCAGTGCCTACTAAATCTAGGGTGCTGAACTTGTAAGACGTCTTTAACAGTTTGCATAGATTTAGCTTTATCTTGCACCTTTTTAAGAACTTCCTCAGCCTTGTTGCCAAACAGGCGGTCCTGATTTAAGGGAGCATCCAACAATTTAGCTTTAACATGATCAGGTAAAGATTGCTCCTCCTAAGCATGCCTTCTGAGCAGAGACAGTACAGTTTTGTACCTACCATAAATGTAGATGTCCAATAGGCATGCATCTGCAGTCCTTACAAATGGGTTGTCCTGTCGTCAGGCAGCCCTTCGGTCGGCCGGATTTCAAAGTCTGGGTCTGGCCTCGGCTGGTGTCGCACTTCACCCGACGTCATAGCTGCAGTTCTTCGGGTATAAAGGCATCAGCCCACGCCATTTTCCTCAGTGTTTCTTGCCCCAGATGCCAGATGCCCTCTAGGAATGCTAAATTTGGATAATGCAAATGGTTCCAAATAGTAGAGAGCAAACAAAAAATAAGCACGTATGTACACATATACAAACAAATACACCATAATAGATTCCCCCAGCTAGCTACAAGATGGGCAAATACCCTAGGAGTACCACAGAGGGGAAGGAGGGCGGGTAATCCTGACTGGAGATGCATGCCTATCGGACATCTACATTTATGGTAGGTACAAAACTGTACTATGTCCTTCAAGGATGCATCTGCAGTCCTTACAAATGGGTAGAATACCATAGCCAAACTGGGGAGGAGGAGAAATAAGATTATGGTAGTTAAGATCCCGCAAAACAGCAGTGGCAAAACCTGCTCGGGATCTGGAGTATAAAGGTAAATTATAATGCTTGGCAAATGTATGCACGAAGCTCCAAGTAGCAGCCTCTAAAATGTCTTTTGTAGCCACTCCTCTAGAAAAGCTGTGGTAGTGGCTGTTGCCCTTGTAGAGTGAGGTCTGATGTTTTCTGGAGTTTTCTTCCCATGGTAGGAGTAACAAAATCTAATGCAATTTCCTATCCACTTAGAGATTGTCTGTTTTGAAATAGCTTTTCCTTCCATTCCTGTTGCATATGCTACCAGTAGCTGGTCAGTTTTTCTATTGCCCTTGGTCCTGTCCAGGTAGTAGTGTAGTTGTCTATGTACATCCAAGGTATGCAACAGTCTTTCTCCCCTGTTCTGTGGGTTGGGGAAGAATGTAGGTAGATGGATAGCTTGATTTAAAGATACCCTGGAGACCACCTTTGGCATAAAAGTAGGATTTGTTCTCATGGACACTATCTTGATGGAAGATCAGGAAGGGCTGTACTGCCATTAATGCCTGTAGCTCAGATACCCTTCTTGCTGAAGTGATTGCAAGCAGGAAAGCAGTTTTCCATGATAAGTATTGTAAGTCTGCTGTTGCTGCTGGTTCGAAAGGAGGGAGTGTCAACTTTTCTAGCACAAAATTCAAGTCCCATGCTGGCAATGGTGGTTTCCTAGGTGTTTTTACATTTTTATTTCCTCTCAGAAACTGCCTGAGCAGAGGATGTGAGAAGACTGGTGGATCCAAGTTGTATTCTGCTGAAATAGCTGATGCATGAATCTTAATGGAAGAATAGGACAGGCCGTTGTGGAAGAGCTCTGCCAAGTATTCCAGGATGTTGGCTATGTTTACCAGTGACACATTTTCTCCCTTTGCAGTACTCCAAATGGGATATCTTTTCCATTTTGCTGAATAATTTTTTCTTGTTGAGGGTCTGCGAGCCTCCAAGATAATGTCTTTAACCCTTTGGGATAAATTTGGGTTATTTGGTCTTATGCAATGCTCCAGGCAGACAGCTGCAGTGTTTTCAGGTTTGGATGCAGGGTGTTGTAGTTGTTCTGTGTTAACAGTAAGGGAACTAGAGGTAGAGTCCATATTTGTTCCCGAGACATGCTCCTCAGTAATGGGTACCAATGTTGCCTTGGCCAGTCTGGAGCTATCAGGATGATCCTTGGACGGTCCTCTTTGATTTTCAATAGCACCTTGTGCATCAAAGGAAGTGGTGGGAATGCATATGCTGTCAGGTTTATCCAACTGAAAGATAGGGAGTCCACTTTCCAAGCAAGTGGGTGGTACGTCCTTGTGCAGAATTTCTTCAGTTGGTGATTGCGTGGGGATGCAAATAAGTCTATTTCTGGTAGTCCCCACTTTCTTGTAATGGTTTTGAAGATGTCCGGATGCAGCATCCATTCGTGGGCATCCGTGGTAGTTCTGCTTAGTATGTCTGCTAGAATGTTTTCTTTTCCTGGCACAAAAAATTGCTTGTAACTGAATGTTGAAGCTCAGGGCCACATTCCAGAGGTCCATTACCATCCGGCATAGAGGGTACGAATGTGTGCCTCCCTGTTTGTTGATGTACTGGCTTGGTTGAGTGCTGTGGAAGGGCAGTCCTTTGTTTGATTGACAGGCCTGAGCCCACCATTGGAATTCTTGTTTCAGGCATGGGATTATTGGAATTTGGGTTTCTAGGCTGTGCTTGTGCTGAGACCATAAATTCCTTAGGTACCACTGTAACTTTCTCATATGCAGACTGGCATGTGGAACCAATATTATGCAGGATGCCATGAAACCCAAGGCTTGCAGGACTTTTCTTGCTGTTAGCTGGTTCTGCTTTGTTAATGCCAAGAAGTAGAGAGGGAGTTGCTCCTGTTTTTCTACTGTTAGGAATGCCATTTGTTTTGATGTATCCAGCTCTGCACCCAAAAAGATTATCCTTTGGGATGGTATCAGCCTTGACTTTTTTATATTGACTGTGTATCCCAGGGCTTGCAGTAGATAAATGACCCTTTTCAAGTCTTCTGTTAGCTTGTTTTTGTTGTCCGCTTGTAACAGGCAGTCGTCCAGGTAAGGGTAGATTTGGATTCCCTGAAGCCTGCAATGAGCAATTACTGATGCCAGGCATTTCGTGAACACTCTGGGGGCAGTAGATAAGCCAAAGGGCAATGCTGAGAATTGATAATGCTCTGATCCTGGAAGAAATCTGAGGTATCTTCTGCAATTTGGTCGTATGGGGACGTGCAGGTATGCCTCCTTGAGATCTAGAGTTACCAGCCAAGACTCCTTGCCCAACATGGGAAGAAGCTGCTGTAGGGTCAGCATTTTGAATTTTGGAACAATGAGGAATGTGTTTAAAGCGGACAGGTCGAGAATAGGTCTCCATTTGTTTTCTTTTCTTGGTACCAGGAAGAGCCTGGAGTAAAATCCCTGTCCTTGCTCCATAGATGGTACCTTTTCTACAGCTCTCATCCTTAGTAAGTGAGTTATTTGTTTTAGAGCTTCTGCCTTTTGATTTGGAGGTAGGTTTGGCATTCCTCTCTTCCTTGGTAGAGTATGGAAGTGAAACCTGTAACCTTGGTCTATTGTCTGCAAAATCCACTTGTCTCCTGTGATGTAATGCCAGTTTACTGAACATAAGGCTAGCTTCCCACCTAAGGGTGCTTCTAGTTGTTCCCTGGTAGGCGGTGCCAGAGCCAAGTCACTGTGATTGTCCTGTAGTAGTGGTGGTGGCTGTATCTGTGGCTGTACCTCGCTGGTTGTTAGCCTGCCACTGGCGTCCCCTGTAGGCACCTCTGGATTGACCTCTGCCTCTTGAGCGCCTATTCCTGCCTCTCTGAGCTCTGGAGGTGTCTGGAAAGGACCAATTCTTGGAGGGCCAATTCCTGCTAAACCTCAGAGGTTGGACCTGTAAGAAATCTTTCACTGTCTGGACAGATTTTGCCTTCTCTTCCATCTTCTTCAGCACCTGTTGTGCAGGAGAGCCAAACAAATTGATCTTGTCCATGGGAGCATCTAGTGGCTTTGATTTGACATGGTCTGGTAAGGACTGCTCTTTTAACCATGCATGTCTTCTGATCACTGTGCCAGTCATGGCTGATCTAAAGGAAGCCTCCAGTGCATCATAGCCGCATTTTAAGGAATGATTACTGACCTGCTGAATGTTATGTACCATTTCCTGAACAGATTTTTTGTCTAATGGTTCATCCGAGGACAGCTTTTTAGTTAACTGGTCTAACATAAATTCTTGATACTGGATCATGTGGAATTGACAGTTCAAGGCCCTAGCTGAAAGAGTAGCAGAAGTGTAAACTTTTTTACCCCATCTCTCTAAGGACCTGGATTCCCTTTCAGAGGGGAGGGTGTTTTTGGCAGAGGTAGCTGCTACAGCCTTAGGTCCCTGGGAGATAGTTTCGGGATCTGCAAAAGGAGCCTTATACAAATGATAATGTGTGTCCGGGACCCTGTAGCACCTATCGGGCTTAGCAGGGGCCGGAGGTAGAGAATCAGGAGCAGTACAAGCATCATTAAATGCATCATCCACAACAGAGAGAACTGGAGGGATGGCTAAAGGCCTATGCTGTGGTAAATGCAGAAAGGTTCTAAGCCTTTTTCTAGAGTCTGAAAAATCCTGGCCCTGCCACTGAAATTGTTCCCTCATAGCATGCAAGGTTTCCCCAAAGGAAAATTCCTCAGGCGGAGAGGCAGAAGGAATGGACTCTTCAGCATCAGAGTCTTCATAACAGGAGAAAGGGCCCTCTGGAGGGTTTGTATTATCTGAATCATCAGAGGAGTCATCTGTAGAAACTGGCTCAGGGGGCTCTGCTTTAGGCCTCTTCTCTGGAGGTGGGTGAGAGGCCCTGTCTGGGTGAGGTTGGGATCCCCGGATCAAAGAAATGAGATCCTCTGCTAGGCTAAGCATTTGTGAACTAGAGCTAGGCCTGTGAGAGGGGGTCTTAGCAGGCACAGATTTAGTAGATTCAGCTGCTTTAGCCCTGGCAAAGGCCTTAATCGACATGGTTGCAGGTGGCCTAGCAGCTCCACGTGCAGGGGTTGAAATATCCAAGGGGATAGTATCAGATAATTCCTGGGAACCTGCAAAAGCAGGTGGGATTTCAGAAGCCGATTCCACCAGGTTGGATGAGGCCTTGGTAGGAGGTAAGTTTTCGGCTGAAGGAAGAACCGCGAGCTCGGTTTCAGCCGAAACCGAGACACTCGCGGTTGGCTTAACCACGGTTTCGGCCGAAACCGTGGACCGCGAGTGTCGGTCCTTTTCCTTGCGCTTTTTAGATATTTGCGTAGTCGAAGGATCCGACGGCATAATGTAAGCAAAAACGGAGCCGAAAAACTCCTCCGCAAATTCCGACCGACGTCTAAGCGTCCGTCGGTTAAAAGAAGCACAGGCTAGACAAGCTGCTACGTCGTGGTCTGGGCCTAAACAAGGTAAGCAGTAAGAGTGGAAATCTTTGAGGTATTTGTTTCCCACAAGTTAAACAGTTATTCACTTTTTCTGACATCGGCTGAGGCAAGAAAGAGTCCCCAACGGGGTACTTAGCTTTTAGAAGTCTTGGTAGTAGTAGATTTGGTAGTAGTAATCTCTGGTTCTGACCGACCGGCACTTGCGAACAGCTTCTGCTTGGTGCCACGCGCAAGAAAGACGGAGGAAAATGGCGCCGGCTGATGCCTTTATACCAAGAACTGCAGCTATGACGCCGGGTGAAGTGCGACACCAGCCGAGGCCAGACCCAGACTTTGAATCTGCCGATCAAGGGCTGCCTGACGACAGGACAACCCATTTGTAAGGACTGCAGATGCATCCTTGAAGGACATCCAGTAATAGCAGCCCTGCAAGGGGCCACTAATGAATCAAAACCACATTGCAAAGTATGTTTTCCAACCTGTTCAGCAGAATGCATTAAATCCTGTAAATCCTTATTTTCAGCACAGTCAGGAATCAACATCATTTTCTGTTTAAGCAAACCAATAATATGCTGCTGATACTTTAACATATGAAATTGGCAGTTTTAAGGCCCTAATGGCCAAGGTTGCAGAGGTGTATACCTTCTTACCCAATCTATTCAGGGCCCTGGAATCTCTATCAGAGGGGGTAGGATTTTTGGCAGTAGTAGCATTAATGCCCTTGGGTCCCTGTGAAATGGTCTCAGGATCCGCAGTAGGATTTTTAAAAAGGAACTTGTGAGAGTCAGAAACCATGTAATATTTATCAGGTTTTCTGGGAGCAGGAGGCAAAGAGTCAGGGGCCAAGCTAGATTCTAAAAAGGCATCATCAACAAGGTCTAGTACAGGAGGGATAGCTAAAGGCCTGTGTTGGGGCAGGAATAAGAAATCCCTAAGCCTCTTTTTAAAATCAGAGTAATCCTGGCTTTCCCAGCTAAAATGCTCCCTAACAATATGCAAGGTTTCACCAAAAGAAAAATCCTGTGGGGGGGCAGAGGGAATAGCATCCGCTGCATCAGATTCCTCATAGGTAGATAATGGTAAATCCTGGTCATCAGAGGAAACAGAAATTTCAGAATCTTGGTCAGAAGTATCATAATCAAATTCAGTCCTAGGTCTCTTAGAGGTGGAAGGCTGGCTTCCCCTGATTAAAGTAATAAGGTCTTCAGCCATTCTTATCATTTGTTTTTTAGACAAAGGCCTGACCATGCGGTCCGGGCGTCGGATTTCTAGGCATAGTTCGAGTTTCAGGCCTTGAAGAAGATGGCGTCAGTTTAATATGCAAGTCAGTAGGCCTGAATACACCCTCAGAAGCCGGTGCCTGCACAGCAACTCCGGACCCATCCAAGGTAGAGAAATCGGCAGGTTCCACAGCTGAAGCATCTCGCGGCATACCGGACTCCGAAAGGGTCTCAGTAGAGGCCTGCGAATCTGAAATAGCGGGTATCAGGGGCTGCGAAAGCGCCTCACTGAGCACTGGCAAACTGACGACTAGCTTAGGAGAAGCATCATCGGCAGCTTTGGACTTAGGCGGCCTGTCTCTGTCTTTATCTTTGCGTTTGTTTAGAATGTCTGTAGTCGGGTGGCTTACCAAAGACATATCTGGATAATTGAACAGAGTACCAAAATATTTAGACGCATAAATATACCGAAGACGAACAGTTTGTGGTTTAAATAAGGCACAAAACTGACAGTGAGGTACGTCGTGGTCAGGGCCTAGGCAAGGAATGCAGTACGAATGAAAATCTTTATGAGGTATTGCTTTCCACAAGAAATACAACTATTGACTTTTACTGACATCGGTTTAAAGCAAGAAAAAGTTTCCCCAATGGGGTACTTGGCTTTGAGTTTCACAACTGAAGTCTTTAACTAAACGAAAATTTCAGGAGTTGGCCGACCGGCATTTGCAAACTGCTTCTGCTTCGGGCACCGCACAGCAAGAAAGACTGATGTAATGGCGTCGGCTGCATGCTTTATACCCCTGAATACCTGACGTCACAGAAGATGAGACAGCAACTGAAGCAGGACCCAACACTTTGATAATCAGGCGGACTGAGGGCTACTGCAAGCAGATAACCCAAATGTGATGACTGCAACAGTGAAACATGAAAAATCTTCAGTGAATTACCTGGAGTACTAACCAGTCTGAAGTAATCTGGTACCATGCATGAGGAGTAATTAAAATCCACTCCACTGGGAACAGGAAATAAGTAGGAGGAAGACAGCAGCTATTCTGAAAATCTTTTGTTGAGCTTTGCCTGTAGACTTCCTCCAACAGACTACTAATGAACTCCCCAAAAACTAATGTTATGCTACTTTCCACAATACAGAAATGAGCAAACCTACCTCTCCTGCTCATTAAAAACACCCAGGAAAATATAATCCCTAAAGTTACTCAATAAAAGTTCCTGGTTCTCAGTGAATCCTTCCCTCAGCATTTACTACTCAAACTGGCCATGTAACTAGCAAAATTATCTCTCTACTAAAAACTATGCTACAAGATTTCTCTCAACTTATATGTTACTGCTCACATAACAACAGCAAAAAAATATGTCCCTCTAAAACTAGAATATGGCCTCCCATTTTAAACTTTTCAATCTTCATACAATACAGGCAGCTGTAAACAAAATATGCAAATTTGTGTTACTTGCCAATGCACTCACTGTGAACTCCTAATAAGCCTTTTGGGAACCTTACTATTCAAAACAGTAAAACTATGATATTGTCCACCTAGTTAAAATTCGTCTAAAAGAGCAAGCCTGCACTCTCAGAAACAACCAGGATACAACACCATGCCAGCCCGGCCTCATGTCCAAACAGTTATGGGAGAAAAAGCCTTTTACAGGATAAGGCTAGAACTGCACTCATGGCTAAAATCAAAGACTGTAACAATACTAATTTCATGAACTCCAACTATATGCCAACTTAGGAATGGGGTCCATTCCAGTAATGGTATTAGAAACCCAAAACAAGAAATCAAAAAAGGGAAAAATTACCTCCTAAATGAAGTTAGAAAGCAGCAAACTTTAGAAACTTTTAAAAAACACTGAGAACTTCTACAAAAAGAAGAGCATGTGCATGTTTTCGGGGAAAAATGGATGGGTAGGCAAACCTCATAAGTCAATGCATATTAATGCATTTAATTTTAAAGCCATTCAAACCCTAGCTAATTCATTACCCTCTTCTACTACCTCCTTACCTAATACCTCTAACACTTCATCTAATGCCTTTCACATTCAACCAGTTCCTACATCCCTTATTTATAAGCTTCTCAAGAAACTTAAACCTTGCACCCCATCCGCTGACCAACTCCCATCAGAATACCTACAAATCGCTGCAAAAGCTATATACTACCCCATATCCATTCTTATTAATAGGACTATCTCTGAAGGAAAAATCCCCACCTTATGGAAAATATCTCATGTAATACCTCTACATAAAGGGGCTCCTCTATTGAGCTCTCAAACTTTTGCCCTATTGCCTTACTCTCCCCATTAGCAAAGATTATGGAAAGATGCATACATAAACAAATTCTTAACTACCTTCTACAAAACAAACTTCTAGCCAATAGTCAACATGGTTTTAGACCTTCCCACAGTACTACAACTGCCCTCCTTTCCTTCTCTGATGCCATAAATAATAATAGGAACAACAATCTTTTCTCATCAGCACTATTCCTAGACCTGTCAAAGGCCTTTGACATGGTTAACCATAATATACTTCTTGACAAACTAAATCTCTATTCACTTGGCTCACAAACTCTTCAATGGTTCAGGAGTTACCTCCAAAATAGGCAACAAACATTGGGGTTCCACAAGGCTCAATCCTAGGTTCCCTTCTTTTTTCTTTATTTATCAATGACCTTCATTTGAATATACCCCAAGCCATCTGCATTCAATATGCTGATGACTCAACTCTAATCTGTGCTGCTAATAGCGTTTCCTCCCTCCAGTCCCTCACCCAAACAGTCTTCCATAATGTAGAAAAATGGTTTATGGAACACTCCCTCCTTCTTAATCCCAAAAAAACAAAACTTCTTCTCTTTACCCCTACGCACAAATCACCAACACCTTTCTTCACTATCTCCTCTAGCAATGCTACCTGTATTAGTCCAGATATGACCACTCGCCTATTAGGTGTAACTATTGACAACCATCTTAATTTTGATGACCACATTAACAACACCATTAAATCAGTTAACAAAAAAATCGGTACTCTCTACAGAATTAAACCCTTTCTTACCCCAACTGCTAGAAAAACAGTGGCCCAGACCCACCTGATCTCCACCCTTTTCTATGCCTCTGCTATATATACAAACTTGTCTAAAAATAACATCACCAAACTTTCTACCTGTTACAATAGTATTACAAGATTCATTACTGCTACCCCTTTTAGAACCCACCACTGTCTTAACCTCAAGCAACTAGACTGGTTAGAACTCAACAACCACTTACTCTATCAACAATTAATTATCATTCATAAGACCCTTTACTACCCTGATGCTACCCCTAGGCCTTACAAAACTGATTTCACCTTATAAAAACCTAGCCACACTACGCTCGGCTAATAAACTCCTTGTAGCCTTAACCAAATCAAAGAATAAAGCTGGGGACTCATTATTTTCAAATTCTGTCGGGAAAATCTGGAATCAACTACCTCATGAAATAACAAACCTAGACTCTACATCCCTTTTCAAAAGACATATCAAAGAACATCTTAAAACTCAATGGCTGTGTCCTTGTGCTAATCCTGACAAATTATTTCTCCACTACTCCCAACTTCCCCCCCTTTTCCAAACTGTCCCTCTAAACAACTTATTTTAACTGTTGACAGTTTTATCTTTGAGATTGTCTCTAACATTTTTTTTCTCTTCTTCCCTCCACCATGTTATCACATCTTGAATTTTTTTTTGTATCTAACTGCAGAATGTTGCTTACCTTGTAATTTTATTGTTAACCAGCTATTTTCTGAAAAATTGTTGTTCTGCTTTTTTTTTTGTTTCCGTTAATTCATACATAAGTCCACCTTTGTACTTATTGTATTATGCTTAATAGTTTTTATTGTTAATGATTGTTTACTTCTTGTAATTGGAGCTTTTCTCCCCGGGCCTCTACTGAAAACGGATATTTGTCCAGCTAGACTAGCCCGGTCAACAAATGTAAAATAAAAATAAAAAAAAATAAATAAAATTTTGATACTTGTATACAAATTGAAATTTGAATATTTACTGCAGAAACTGCACACCGTTACAGTTTTATTTAATTTTGTACTCTTACCATCTTCAACATGCACCTATGTATAGGGTACCTTTTGTTACAATACTGTTCTACCTTCTGCATGTCATGTGCTCTACCTATATACAGAGTCTTTACAGTTTGTATTCAAGAATGAAAAGGGTCAACAAACCAGCCCACCTACCTGGTAAACAAACAGCACATAAATACATACATATATGGTATCTGAATCATTGGATCTCAGAACGCAGATTCCCATAATATGGGGATCAAATGATGAAAATCAAAGTCATGCATAACATTCCATTTTTAGCAATCTCAGAGTTTGTATACAGAAATTAGTCACTGGAGTCATCTTTCTAGTTTGAAACTAGTGTTCATTTACAAGTAAAGTTTGGAAAATATGAAAATGCAGTTCCCATAAATGTTCTGTCTGCAGTTAAAGGTCCCTGCTCTGCAGCTTTATACAGTACAAGTCAGAAGTTTCTTTACATTCTGATGCAGTACTTCTTTATTAAGACAGGGTTCTGGCACAGCATGTAGCAAAATAAATCAACAGCACACACGCAGACCTCATAATGGCAAAGCAGCTCTGTTTACAGTTTCATCAGTAGGGATAAACCAAAATACTATCTTTCCAGACTTGCTTGGACAAATCTGGCTGGCTATTCCTCTAAAAGTTACTCTTGGGATTGCCTTATTCCTTTCCTTCTCATATGCATCTCCCTCTAGTGTCCTCCCAAGACCCTCTTTACTTACTTTTATTTTATTCATTTATTAAAAGGATAAGGCCACTGGACATGTGTGCCCCTTTTCAGACGTGACTCAGGAGCACTATCTGCTTACATGGTTTACAGTCTCACATACAAGGCAAATGAAGCTAGAAAGAATCAAATCCTGTACCTCAGACTTCAGGAAGCAGCTCAATAACAGTCCAGACCCTTAAACCACTGTAGTAACTGCCAATCCTCATCAGACCCAAAGGTCATGAACCTACTCTACATCAGGGCACTGAGCATAAAATATTTCTGTGGCGGTCTCTCATCAGCACTAGCCTTCTTGACTCCTAGTTTAGAATACTTAAAGGAACCATCCACAATTATGCTACATGACCACACTGAGCTGGCACATTTATTTACTTATTTAACATTTGTTTACCGGGAAAGTCCGAATGGACACAAGTCCATTTTCAGCGGAGGCCTGGGGAGAAAACCTCCAACAATATGAAAAACAGACATTATACCACAAGAAAATTACAGAGTACAGGTCAACAATGAAAGTACACGTTGCAAATATAAATAACCAAAAGAGATGACACCTTGGCAATTTTTTAACAAAAGGGACCAACCTCCATTACTCTACAAGAGTTACCAGGATGGATAAATACTGCAAGGTAGAACAATTTTCTAACAATGACAAAGATGTAATGGACAAAGTTGAGATCGCTGTAAACATAAGCACCCATCTCTCTGATAACTAGAAAGAATTTAAGTAGACTGTATAGATATGGTGGATTTACAAAAGGAAACTACACTGCATTTATTGAGAGTATGCCCACGATTTATATAAGCATTTGTTTGGGATGACCCTTGCTAGAGAATTCGAGTATCAGAATTGGATTTAATAACTGTCCCCAGTTTGCAATCATCAGCAAATTGGTTAGCCATAGTCCATTGACATCAGCTTTCAGATCACTTAAGTGTATTCCAAAGAGCAGAGGCCCCAGGAAGAGCTCTGGGGAACACCACGGGTGATGTTTTTCTTTCTAGAGCAAACAATGCTACCTTAACATTAACACTAGTCCATCTACCTACTTAACTGAATAATCTACTTGAAACTTCAACAAGGCATATTCCTCCTACAGGGATGGCATGAGGGGGGTCTCCTAGAGCTGCTAGCTAAAGTGATTTTATCTGGACTAATACTGTGTACTCTTGTACCTTAACAATTTAGGCTCATAGGCATGCATTTTCCATACAGCGCTACTTAGTTAAGTGACTTGCTCACACTGGCACAGTAGGCAAATGGCGGCTAAGGAGACTGAAGCCTGGACTACGAGAAGTACCTTAACAGCTCACAGTCTTAATCCTCTAAGTTAACTGCACATTTAGCTTTTCGGTTACCTATGTGTGGATTAATGTAGTGCTGGAAGAATATGTCAACAATTCCAGCATGAGGAATTGTATTCAAGGTCTTCTCAAGGTAGGCAGTATGGACTATATGCCCTTTACCCACAGCCTCTGTAACACTGTCAAAGAACTCAATCAGGCTGAACAGACGTGATCTGCCTATTACAAACCTGATCTGGTGTAAGCCCAGGAATACAAGGACGCTGTTTATTAATTCATCCACAATATGTCCCCAAACCTTGTAAATAATACCAGTGAGATTAACAGTCCTGTAGTTCCCATGGTCAATAGAGGAACCATTTTTATACAAGAGCCCTACAATGGCTGTTCTGAACAACTCAAGTATACAACCAGTAGAGAGACTCAGGTTGAAGAGTTGATGGAGGGCTTTTGCTAGGTGGGACATAGCTCTTCTCGACAGACATACAGAGATACTGTCAGGACACAAGACAGTGATAAGTGATACTTTTAATTTTGGAAAATGTCAAAAAAAACTTTGCAGAGTAATTTCAGGAGGGGAGGTATGAGGGGAAATGGATGCAGTGGGAAAGGTGGACAGGCTGAAGCTGAAAGAGAATTTGTCTGCAGGCCTACAAGCAATATTTCTTTCGTCAGGAAAGGGAGTACCTTTAGAGATCACTTCAGAACAAAATTGTTGGTTACTTCTAATCTTCTGAATATAGCTGAGGAAAGTTTATAGTTATCTTTTCAGTTGATCACAACCCTAAGTTTACAGTCAACCATACATTTTCTACAGATATGCTTGATGGGTTTACCAGTTTTAAATCTCATTTATAAAGTGGAGATATTTTACAGATGACTATTTTTTTTTTGTAATGTAGAATTCAGTGATCTAGTATTTCCACCAGTATTCCTACCGTTTGTTGATTTTGTTGAAAATGCTCAGAACACTGTCAGGGGTATGGGTGCTTGCCTCCACAATGGGGAGTACAGATAGGCTTTTTGCCCACTGCTTGAAATGTTTTTGTGTGTTTCACAACCTTGGAAGTGTGTGTTTTGCATTACAACCTCCAAGGTTTTTAAACAACTTGGAGTCGCTTAATCACTTGTCAAATAATTGAGACCAGAATTATTAATGTAGATCCAGTTCCACCACATGGACTTAGCTGTAAACTTGCCACTATGCTTATGCAGTATGGGTACAAATACTTCAGCACTCTGAGCTAACAGAAGGAAAATTCAGAAAAGTGCACAGCAGTCTCTGATAAAAGGTTTGCTGGGCAGCTCTACCACTTGTGATTAGCAATAAAACTGATAAACATAAACTAGTTTTGAAGTGATCACAGAAAGTGCAGACATCACTAAGGGCTGTAAAAGAGACTTTCAAGTAGAAGGTCACAGTGACGTGATCAGACTAGACAAGGCTGGGAGGACTAAGTGGTGTTCTGCAACTGGGGGATATGTTACTGAGGACAATATCTAAAAGACTGACACCTTTGCTCTACAGGGGGAAATCTGGTCACGTGCAGAAAACTGGGCATAGTTGTTGAGAGTAAACATCCACCAGTTTCTGTGTGGGTAACTGAAGTCACCCTTAAGACAGATACAACATGACGGTTAGATTTTTTTTAACTGTCAAGGTACTCCAAATACTTCAAAAAGGGTTATAAAATTGGCTACAATGTGATAAATCATATTATTGAACGATACCAGAAATTTAGGTCATGTGGACTCTAGTGAGAGACAGCCGGGTTATAAATAAATACAGATACTACCTGCACTTGCCATTGGAAATGAAAACCTGATATGCACTGTACCTAAAACAGGCAGAGTAGAATCACTGGAATGGAACCAGGTTACTGTGATGGCACAAAGGCTGTTCAGCTACTTTGCTGCTCACACTTCTAGCATTCAGCAGTGCTATCTTGACATTTTGTGGACTGGAACTGCAATATTAAGATGTCCATAAGGTAAACTTTGACTAAAAAAGCACTATGGTGGCAGCGAGCATTTTAGCCAGTATGCAAAAACCTCAGGGTAAGAGGTATAGGCCATCCCAAGCAGAGTTGTGCGCAGGGGGGAGGAATCAAGGGTCTGTTGACCATGTCATCCTACATGGACGAACATCAAATTCTCCTAGAATTATGGAAATTCCGGAGGCCAGTACTTTTATATTTGAATTTAAGCACCCTTCTTGGTGAACAATACCAGGACCATGCCTTCTTTGAAGACATGAGTGGAGAGTTCAGCAATGCCTCTCTGTACCATCCCCACTCCCCAAGTGGAATACATAAGACTGTTCATCCCATATGTGCAACTACAAGGCTGTAATCATAGCTGGGTAGTGCAGGGACCCAAGGGTTCTAAAGACACCCCCCTAACCCTAGCACTAGAGAAGCAGCAGTCCATTACCATCACACTATCCATTACCATCTGTCTGCGTTTGTGTCTTAAAATGGAGTCAACAACAAAAACATTTCTGTTCTGGAATGTACTGCAGGCTTTGGAGACATTGTGTGCACAGACTTGCAATATAGGTGACTCCGAGTAGCAGCAGGCATGAATGTGGGTGGGGCATTAGTATTTTAGCTACATGGTTGAAGCAAGCTAGGAGACTATGCTCTAAGAGGCTTAGGAAAGACTTTTACTACCTCAATGAATGCATGAATGATGTTGGTGGTGCTGCTACTGCTAAGATGTTGTTCTGATGCTGTTAGTTGAGAATGGGTAGGAGTGAGAGACAACCCTCCTAAAGGAGAAAAATACCTGGATCTCTCACAGGAGGAATCAGTATCAGTCAGAAAAAGCATGTTATCATTAACCTTGAGGTAGCTGCTACACCATCCCAGAAAACTGAGCTTAATGGACTGGCTAAAGATAAGGCTAAAGAAAGCTATAGTATTAGGTAGTGCATTTTGAGGTCAACTAATAACAGGTGTAACAGCTACAAGAAATGTAACATACTACACATCCAAAATCAGCAAGAAATACGTTGGGGACAGGCAATGTAAAATGAGCTTAGTCACAAAACTAAGGGGGACCAATTTTTAGCAAGACTGACTATAAACAGTTAAATCCAGTTATTAGAGGGCAGTCTGTATTCTGGGTCTATGCAACACAATGGGACAGTAAACTATTTTAACCAGTGTGCGTGTGTGTGTGTGTGTGGGGGTCTTCATAAATCTGTATTTTTGCGTTCACTAAATGCAGCCAGTGGGACAGAATTCTGTGGTCAAATACTTATAAGGGGTGGACAACTCCACAGCCACTGGGCTGAAGAACACAGCAGGAAGAAGTTGGGAAGGTTTTCCCATACAGTACTCAATTCCATGACAGCGACAGCTCAAGTATGCTTTCTTAGGAAGCCTTCTAGTACCCACAGACAAATTTTGTTTTCTTGACTAACCAGAACTTTTAGTATTCAAGGGAAAGGAAATAGTTTGACCTCCGAGACCTCAAACCTACTGCTTTCTTGTTGCCAATCTACTGCACAACCTCTGGTCAATGCCTGAGTAAAGCTTATTTACTTCACTGCTTGAACAAGAATGCCTTACTGTTCTTGACATCTCAGTGCTGTACACATTTAAGTAAACTCTTACATTATCAATGATCAAGGAAATCACATCAGGTATTAGTCTGCACTGTATGTAGATTAACACTACTAGTCAGACAATTCAGAAAGAACAGAAAAAGGTGCTTTTTCTAAGTTTTCCTTTTTCTCTGCATTTCTATGATCTCACAATTGTGTACATAGAGACTTGGGGGTGAGACAACAACATAGAAGAACAGTGTTCAATGTTTCTGATTACATTTTTTTGAGGTTTAGACAATTAAGTTGCACTATGTTCAGTTTTGCAAGACGCACGGTTTCAAAATAATCAAAACAAAATTTGGTATAAAACACACAAAACAAACAAAAACATTGAACACCAAGACAGGAGTCAAAGTAAATTAAATGCTAGCAGCAAAAGAGCAGCCAAGTGCTTTCAGCCCCAAAAACCATTCCAGGAATTTAACAATACTTTGCTGAACTGCTAATATTTTACAGAACTGTTAGAAGAGAATGACCAAAGCTGGGATGACTGAGTTTCACAAAGTTAAAGACATGTGCAACCCAACAGGTAAGCAAATTAGACATAGCAAAAGGAAGTACGGCCAAACAGGGATCTCTAAGCAAAGGCCAAGGTTTGAGTAGTTGATAAGCCATAACTGTATCAGAGTGCAATTCCCAGAGGATGGGAAAATATGGTTATATCCAAAGGTACCCTGCAGTTGAATTATGCACATGCTAAAGTCAGGCCTGGTCACAGACTGACAGCTCAAGTTGCAGTGCATTGCTGCAACACAGACAGACGGACAGATTGAGACCAAGACATGAATAGTACAGTTTTGTACCTACCATAAATGTAGATGTTCGAAGATCCACATTGCTGCAGTCCTTACACTTGGGTAGTCCGCTGTCCTCGGTCGGCCCGAATATCAAAGTATAAGGCTGACGTCGGTCAAGGCGCATTTGACTGACATCAGGACGTCAGGGTACAAATGCGTATGACCGACGTCATATCTTCAGTCTTTTCTTGCCCCAGATGTCAGAAGACCCTAAAAAGAAAGGTCAAAACCAAAAGACAGCAAACAACCAACCAACCACCCTTGCACTAACTATATGTACAATATATACAATATACACAATATGTACAACCCAACCCACACAACCACCTCTAACTGCAGAGGGGAAGGAGGGAGGGTAAATTGGACTGCAGCAATGTGGATCTTCGAACATCTACATTTATGGTAGGTACAAAACTGTACTATGTTCTTCATCTCACATTGCTGCAGTCCTTACACTTGGGTAGAATCCCAAAGCAGAGGTAAGGGAGGATGGCTAACTACAAGGAAGCAGGAGCTGCCAAAATGCCCTGCAAAACAGCAGTGGCAAAACCAGCCCTGGATTTAGAGTAAAGTGGCAGGTGATAATGCCTAGAGAAAGTATGCACTGAACTCCAAGTAGCTGCCTCCAAAATATCCTTGGTTGCCACTCCCTCAAAAAGCTGTTGAAGTGGCAGTAGCCCTAGTGGAATGAGGCCTAATCCCAGCTGGAACCTCCTTGCCATGATGGGAATAACAGAAAGCAATGCAAAACCCAATCCACTTAGAAATAGTTTGTTTTGAGACAGGCTTGCCCTGAGAACTCAAAGCAAAAGAAACAAACAACTGCTGAGACTGCCTGAACCCTTTAGTTCTGTCCAAATAATAACGCAACTGCCTGTGTACATCTAAAGTGTGCAAAATCTTTTCCCCTTTATTTTGGGGATTTGCATAAAAAGTAGGCAAATGAATAGTTTGGTTTAAAGTCACACTAGAAACCACCTTAGGCATAAAGGAAGGATTAGTACGTAATGATACCCTATCCTTATGGAAAATCAAGAAAGGCTCAACCGCCATAAGGGCCTGCAATTCAGAAACCCTTCTTGCAGAGGTAATTGCCAACAAAAAAGCAGTCTTCCATGATAAATATTTCAACTCAGAAGTAGCTGCAGGCTCAAAAGGTTGTAGAGTGAGTTTCTCCAACACAAAATTGAGATCCCAAGCAGGAGTAGGAGCTCTTCGTGGGGGTCTTATATTCTTTGCCCTCTAAGAAATTGCTTGAACAAAGGATGAGAAAACAATGGTGGGACACAATCATAGTGAGCCGAAATTGCTGCAGCATGCACCTTAATAGAAGAGAAAGACAAACCTTTGTCCAGTAACTCAGTAAGATATTGAAGAGCCACACTCAAATTAGGCTCAGAAACATCAAAATCTTTGCTGCACTCCAAAATAAAAATCTCTTCCATTTATCTGCGTACACTTTCCTTGTACTAGGCCTTCTAGCTTCCAAAATCACATTCAAAACTTGTTGTGGAAGTTGAGACCCTCTATGGTTCAAAACAGAATATGCCAGGCTGTTAGGTGAAGAGAGTGAAGTTTGACACTCAGCAAATGGCTGTCCTCCTGTGACAACAGGTGTGGAATCGAAGGCAAAGGCCATGGAGGCTTCCGTACCAGACTTCTCAGTAATGGGTACCAGTGCTGTCGAGGCCAATCTGGAGCTATTAAAATCATCCTTGGCTTGTCCTGTCTGACCTTTAGAAGTACCTTTGGGAGGAGAGGCAGAGGAGGAAAGGCATACACATGAAGATTGCTCCAATTGAAAGAAAGAGCATCCACTTTCCAAGCTGTGGGATGAAACCTTTTGTGCAAAACTTTGGCAGCTGATGGTTTAGTGGAGAAGCGAACAGATCTATGTCTGGAGTTCCCCATGACACTGTCAATTTCTGAAATACATGAGGATCCAATTTCCACTCGTGGGGATCCATAATTGTCTGCTCAACACATCTGCTAAGGAGTTCTGTGCTCCTGGCAGAAACCTTGCCTGAAGATTGAGCTGTAAACTGAGAGCAGTCTCCCACAAAATCATTGCTTGCCTGCATAGAGGATAAGAATCGTTCCCCCTTGCTTGTTGATGTACCACATGACAGTTGTGTTGTCTGTTAGAATCAACACCTGCCCTGGAAGAAGTAAATCCTTGAAAGCTATTAATGCAAACTGGACTGCTAACATCTCCTTCAGGTTGATATGTAGATGTTGTAGTCTGGCAGGCCACTTGTCTTGTATCCACTTTCCATGTAGATGAGCTCCCCAAGCTTTGTCTGAGGCATCTGTCGTTAAAATCTGACTCGCCTCTGGCCGGGTCACAGAGAGTCCCTTGTTTAGGTGACATTCCTGAGCCCACCACAAAAATTCCTTTTGAATGCAAGGTATTATTTGAATGACAGTGTCTAGATCCTGGCAGTGCTGTGTCCATACATTTTTGAGATACCATTGCAGCTTCCTCATATGCAGTTTGGCATTGGGAAGCACCAGAATACAAGATGCCATGAACCCTAAGGCTTGAAGGACTGTCCTTGCAGTCAGCCCGGACTGATGAGATAGCTGATTGAAGTAAAGGGATAGACTCTTTTGTTTGTCCGGGGTTAAAAAGGCCATCTGGGATGCTGTATTCAGTCTCACACCCAGAAAGCACATGTCCTGAGAGGGTACTAGACTGGACTTTATTTCGTTCACAGAATAACCCAGGCATCTTAGCACTGCTATCACATATTCCAAATGATGAAGAAGCTCTTCCTTCCTTGAGCCAGAATCAGGCAGTCGTCCAAATAAGGATAAATCTGTATTCCTTTTAGCCTGAAGAAAGCTATCACTGGAGCCAGAACTTTCGTGAATACTCTGGGCAGTAGATAAGCCAAAGGGCAATGCAGAGAACTGATAGTGAGAAGTCCCAGCTCGAAAACGCAGATACTTCCTGCAACTTAGTCTGATAGGAACATGAAGGTAAGCCTCCTTGAGATCCAAAGTTACCATCCAATGATCTTTGCCCAGCAGAGGTAAAAGCTGCTGTAACGTCAACATTTTGAACTTGGGAATGTCCAGATAAGTGTTGAGGGTAGATAAATCCAAAATTGGTCTCCACGTGTTCCCCTTCTTTGGTACTAGGAACAGGCGAGAATAAAATCCTAGGCCCACTTCTGGCATAGGGACCGGCTGTATGGCCCCTATTTGGAGTAACAGAGAAACTTGCTTGTGAGCCTCTATTCTTTGTTGAGGAGGAACGTCTGGCATGCCTTTGAAAGGAGGCAAGGTATGGAAATAAAACCTGTAGCCGTGATGTATGATATCCAACACCCATCTGTCTTGGGTAATTAAACTCCAATTTTCTTTGAAAAGAGCCAACCTTCCTCCCAAAGGTGCTGCCAGACGAGAAGGCTCTGGCAGCTGAAAAGGTAGGTCATTGGGTCTGTTTACGAAAGGACTGACCCCTGCCCTCACCCGAAGACTGTGCAGGAGAACTCCCTGTTCTAGGCCTGAAAGAGCCCTGAGCTCTGCCCCTACCACGTCTAGATCTACCCCTAGACTGGGAATCATAAGAAGGATACGTCCACCCCTTAGTAGGCCAATTTCTACTAAACTTTGGAGGCTGGACCTGCAAAAAATCTTTGACAGTCTGCATAGACTTAGCCTTGTCTTCCATTTTCTTTAAAACTGCCTCAACAGGAGGACCAAACAACACGTCAGATTGTAAAGGAGCATCTAAAATCCTTGTTTTAACATGTTCAGACAAATTTTGATCCCTTAGCCAGGCGTGCCTGCGAAGAACTGACCCAGTGGCAGCCACCCTAGACGAGGCCTGTACAGCATCAAAACCACATTGCAAAGAATGCTTACCCACCTGTTCAGAAACATGTACCAAATCCTGCAACTCTTTACAATCAATACCTACTGCCAGAGCATCAACCTTAGACTTCAATTGTGAAAGGAGATAGTTTTGGTATTTCAACATGTGAAACTGGCAATTCAAAGCCCTCATAGCAAGAGTGGAAGAAGTATAAACTTTCTTTCCCCATCTATCCAAGGCCCTAGCCTCTTTGTCTGCAGGAACCGGATTCTTTACAACAGAAGCCTTAACACCTTTAGGCCCCTGGCTAACAGTTTCTGGGTCTGCCCTAGGACTCTTAAAAGATACTTATGAGCTTCAGGCACCCTGTAATACCTATCCCGCTTAACAGGAGCAGGAGGCAAAGAATCAGGATTAAGAGAAGCCTCTGAAAAAACATCTTCCACTACATCCAAAACAGGAGGTATAGCCAAAGGCCTATGCTGGGGTAAAAACAAAAATTCCCTAAGCCTTTTCCTGGAATCAGAGAAGTCCTGACCTTCCCACTTAAAATGCTCCCTCATGGAATGAAGAGTTTCTGAAAAAGAAAAATCCTCAGGAGGAGAAGCAGAAGGAGTAGAATCATCCACATCAGAATCAGAATAAGGAGAGTACTCCTGCAAATCTTCAGCCGAAGACTCTGAAACATCTGAAGCCTGCTCAAAACCCCCCAGCTCAGGCTCCATCCTAGGTCTCTTATCAGGAGGGGGCATAGAACCCCTAATCAAAGTAATCAAATCTTCTGCCATTTTAAGCATATGCTTCTTGGGCACAGTTCCTGAAGAGCTAGGGGTAACACCAACTGAAGCCAAACCTGGCCTGCCCCTGGGAGAAGCCTTTGAAACAGAAGGAGAGGGCCTAGCCACCCTGGGAAGGGAGGGGAGTATAGTAACCTGAGAAGCCCCCTCAGCCTGACTTGCCTCCTGAGAGGCCACATCTTGCAATAATAAAGTCTCACCCTGGGAACACAAAGAAACCTCCGGTGGAGCCACCGGCTCCACCGACACCTCTAAAGAACCGGCGTCCGGTACAGACAGTTCTTCTAGCCTAGGCTTAACTGCTTTGTCCTTGCGCTTCTTCGAAGCGGGCGGAGCATCCGACGGCATTTTATAATTGCACCGCTTCCCAAAGACTAACCTTGCACAATCCAACCTTCTCTTTATAGTGCGTTTATTAAATCTAGCACAAGAGCGACAGCCAACAACGTCGTGCTCAGGCCCTAAGCAAGGAATACACAAAGTATGATAATCTCTATGCGGTATCTGTTTCCCACAAGAAATGCAATTATTAACTTTTTCTGACATCCGGTAAATGACTGAGGCAAGAAAAAACTAAAATATTCCCCAACGGGGTACTTAGCCAACTTTGAACTCGGTCTGAAACTTCGAAATCGAAAAATCTCAGAACGCCAACCGGCACTTGCAATGCTGCTTCTGCATCGGACCATGCGGCAAAAAAAGACTGAGGATATGACGTCGGTCATACGCATTTGTACCCTGATGTCCTGATGTCAGTCAAATGCGCCTTGACCGACGTCAGCCTTATACTTTGATATTCGGGCCGACCAAGGACAGCGGACTACCCAAGTGTAAGGACTGCAGCAATGTGAGATGAAGAACATCAGTTCTTTCAAGATTGGGCCTACACAAGAAATACTTGAATCTGGTGATGTTGAGATTTAAAAAATGGAAGTTTCACAACTATCAAGATTTGATTCTTCACTATCAGGAAGATCCCAAGGCTTCACATATGTTGACATTTCCAGTCTATTACTGCTGTAGAAAAACAACCAATGGAAACAAAAAGGACCAACAGTTGCATGTATATGCACAGCCTCAATATGATTTATAGGTTCATAGGTTCATAGGTTTATACTAGGCTATCTGCCCTAAGGCATTTATAAGCCTAGCCCAAAGTTTTGTGGCTTACGCCACCCCTTATATGAAAAAAATACTGTGCCCATTAGTTTGTTGTGCCTCTGTCCAGCAGTGACACAGAGATGATTCCTGGGGTAAACCTACGATCTCCCATCCACAGGTCAAGATTTCTCTTGAACAGAGCCAGCGAGGTGCTCTGCCTCACCTGGACCGGGATTTTATTCCACAGCATAGGGAGTCTCTGAGTGATAAATCTATCCCTCCAGCACGTCCTATTTATATCCGTGCTAAGGTTTAAGTTGCTTGCTCTAGTGGTTTTGGTGGATTTGGATTTTTTGAGGTGGAGCATGTCCATTAATTCCGGGTTGGACATGGCCTTGTATGTCAGGCACATGTCACCTCTGACCAGACGGTATGCGACTGAATAGAGCTGGAGTTTCTTCAATCTGGCAGCATATGACAGATTTTGGAGTCCCTTTATCCTTTTGGTGAGGAACTTTTGGGGTCTCTCCAATTGCTGCAGATGTCGGGTGAGATGCATCCCGAATGGGGCATTGTACTCTATCATTGGTCTGATAAGTGAAGAGTACAGGGGAACAATGACCTCACTAGATCTGGATGTGAATCCCTTCATGATCAGGTGGGCAATGTAGAAGGTCTTTCTAACCACTTTAGCAACGTGAGTGTCAAAAGAAAGGCCACTGTCAACCTGGGTCCCCAGGTCCCTGATAACCTCTTCTGTGCTTAGTGGATTGCCACCTATATGGTAGCTTGGGGTTACCTTGTTTTCCCGAAGGGTATGACTATACATTTTTTGGCGTTTAACTTCAGGCCATGGCTCTGGCACCAGCTGTTTCCGTGAGTCCCTTCTGAAGGATATCCGTGTCCGATGCACTTTCCACTATGGCCCAGTTTGCAGTCGTCTGCAAACTTTGTCAGCCAAAGTCCTCCCATGTTGGCCTGTACTTCTGAGAAGTAGATGCCGAACAATAGGGGCCAAGGACCGAGCCCTGTGGGACACCACTTGTGACCGGCTTGGAGTCTGACATAGCGCCAGCAACTCTAACCCTGTGGGTTCTGTCCTTAAGCCAGTTTGCAACCCATCTTGTGACATATGGGTTTACATTTAAGCTGGTAAGTTTTTCTACAATACCGAGTGGGGTATTGTGTCGAAAGCCTTGCAAGGTCAAGGTAGGCTGTATGGACTGCCTTTCCTCATCAATGGCCTTGGTGACTGTTTCAAGAAGTCGACCAAGTTCAAAAGGCATGATCTGCCCTTGACAAAGCCAAACTGGGTCGGGTCCAATGTCTGCAAGTCCCTATATCTTTGTTTATGAGCTCCATTATGATCCTCTCCATAGCTTTGCAGACTAGACTTGTTAAGCTTATGGGCGGTAATTACCAGGGTCCGTGAGGCACCGCCTTTGTGGAGTGGGACCACAGTTGCCGTCGCCACTCCTTGGGCACGTATCCTGTGGTAAGGCTGAGATTAAACAGCTGCCTTATGCGGGTTTAATTCCTCATTTAGCTCGTGTAGCACACAGCCGGGGACACCATCCGGTCCCATTGATGCTGTGTTTTTAGCTTTAGAGAGAGCAGCTTTCACCTGCGCATTTGAGATGTCTGGGAGGCTACACTCCGCTGGGATAGTTATCTCTCCTTTAGGGGGGGAGAGGGGGGTGAAGTTTGCACTGAATCGGTCTGCCAGTATGTTGGCAATGTCTGTGGGTTCAGTGATTTTTGTATCATTTTGGACTAATTCTGAGCATATCTGGGAGTTTCCACCCAGGTTCCTAACATAGCTGAAAAAGGCCTTATGATTGTCCTTTGAATCCATGGCAATTTTTCTCTAAAAATTGGCCTTAGTTGATTTTATGAGTGCTCATATTTTTTTACTAATAATGATCAGGGGTGACTTCCCTTTTATGGATTTTGTTCTATCATGTAATAGCTTTCTCCTCTTATTGTAAAGTTTGTTAATGGCTGGGGTCCACCAGACTGGACGTTTGCCCTTTGTGGAAAGAGTCTTGGTTTTATTTGGGATTGCCTGATCCATGCAGTCCTGGAGGTGTTCATAGAAGGCATTTGTAAGGGCTTCCGCAGCTTGGGTTGTGGTTTCCACTGGCTCAGGGGCCTTGAAGGATACCACACCAGTCTTGAGTAGTGTGAAGTTTGCTTTAGAGAAGTTCTTCACTGTGGTCTTTTGTTTGGGGTGGGGCGGGATGTGGATTTCCAGTGAGATTAGTTTATGATCAGATCTCACCAATGAGGGATATACTTCGGTGTGGAGCATTTTGTCCCCATGTTTGTGATAATGAGATCTAGTATATTTTCTCCTCTCGTGGGAACAGTGACTAGCTGTTCCATGGCATTTGAATTTATGAACTCCAGGAACCGTTGGGCTAGAAAGTTAGGGCTTGAGTAATGTTCCCAGTCTATATTCGGGTAGTTGAAGTCACCCAATATGATGGTGTTTGGAGATACATTTATACCCTCCAGTGTCTTCAGGAAGGCTGTGTGGGGTTCCTGAGTTTGAGAGGGTGGCCTGTAGCATGCTACAATTTGTAGAGCAGCTTTGCCTATGGTTAGTTGCACCTGGATGGTTTCCGAAGCTTCGTGCGTTGCCACCAACCTGGAGGTGTGGGTATCCTTTATGAATATGGATACACCCCCATTTAGTTTCAAGTGACTCCAATTAAGCTATTCCAACACAAAATGAAAGCAATCTTCAGGAAAGTTAAAGATCAGGCATATGTTCATGAGAAAATCTGAACACCATCAGTGTAACAATCATACTATACCATCTCCTCTCTGTGACCTTAGTGGAAGCAAATTCATGAACAACAAAAATGCCAAAATTGAGCCTGTGGAACAATCACTTCAGTAAGTAGCCACTTAAAAAAATAACTGCCATCACAACTCCATCAGCTGTTAGAATTCTTCGGTTCTCAGAAAATAGGGGACAGAGTCACTTTGCTCTGTTTAGCCCTTTCATTTTGTGTTGGAATAGCTTAATCAGTAACCTGAAGCTAAATCATATAATATTAAGGCTGTGCATATACATGCAACTGTTGGTCCTTTTTTGTTTCCATTGGTTGGTTTTCTACAGCAATAACAGACTGGAAATCTCAACATATGTGAGGCAAATCATGAGGGAAGAGAGTCCACAAGTCCACAGTCAGTCTGAAGGTGGACATGAAGGAAATGAAAGTTCTATACCTATCAAAGAGTTGGATCTGTTTGGAGAATTCAGTCTTTATTACCCTTCAGAACTTAAATCACTCTCTGTATGCTCTGCTCAATATCTTAAACTTTCCCAGACTGTTCCTACACCTCCTCCCCCATAATCCTCCATGCTTCCCTGTACCTCTCTTGCCTTCATTTTCAGTTTATAACCAAATTAAGCACACAAAGCAACAGACCCTCTCCCAAAAGAGGCTGGAGATGGACAGAAGGATGGTTAACGAAAAAACTGAATTCTCCAAGTAGACCTGACATTGTGGTAAATACAGTCCCTAGCTGATCCTCCTGGGTGGCTGGCCTGATGACATACACATTTGATCACCATTGCTGAAGTTCTGGATCTAGAAGATATTTTCAGTTTATTATGCCTGACAAAAGTTTTCAGCGATGACCACTTTGCTGCAGCACAATTGTCAATATCATCTAGAAATGCCTTTCAAAATACTATGCTGAAGCTACAATGGCCCTAGTTGAACAAGTCTTCAGCTCAGCTGGCATTTTCCAGACTTACAATAGGCAAGAAATGCAATCTCAATGCTAAAGGGCCAAACAGAGCCAAGTGACTATTTCCTAGTTTTTGACAACCGAAGAAATCTTAAGATCTGATTTATCCTTCCTAAATGTACAAGGTGTGTCTAACTGCTAAATGTGGATATCCATATAATTCAACAGATATTCTCCCCACTTAGTATAGTCTTTGCAGAAAACAGGAAGCTCAGTGGATTCTCTGAGATTCAATTCAATAGTAACCTTTGGCATGAACAAAGGACTGGTCTATAAAGAAACCTTTCTGTGAAAGACTTGGTTTCAAGGGTTGACACACAAAATCTGCAAATATGAGATCATTCTGGCCAAAGTCACAGCCTCCAAGAAAATGGTCTTTCCATGTAAATAATTTCAATTTTTTTCCTCCATATAATATCACCTAGAAACAGTTTAGTGCTCAGAAAGACTCCAGTACATTGTTTCCCAACACTACAAATCATGAAGGTCCCAACATTTCTTCCCCTATTCAAATCTCACATTATTTCTAAAATGAATTTGTCTCAGTCTGCAAGACCTCAGCTACAGAAACAAAGATATATGGCATACATAGAGTAAAAAAAAAACATTTGACAGCATCCCACACTCATGGATAAAGCAGTCCTTTAAGCAGTCCTTTCAGCTGTATAAGGTGCATCTACATCAATCAATTGCATTGCAGTAACCATGAGACAGTGGCAAACCACTTTGCAGCTAAGCAACAATAAAGGACAATTATTATCCCAGGGATAAAACTTCAAAGGGGAATATCCCAGGGTGATCCAGTCACCACTGTTCTTTTGTCTTGCCCTAAATCCATTAAGCTCTCTACTTAACAGATTGGGTCACGTTACAATTTGACTTCAAGAAAATAAAAGTGTAAACATTTCTCATGTTCTTTATGGATGATTTAAAACTGTACAGTTAATCAAATGAGGAGCTGAAAGCACAACTGCAAGTGGATAAAAGTTTCTCAGATGATCTAAGAACATCATTTTGTCTTGATAAATGTGCAAAAGCAACATTTAAAGCAGGAACGCTACAACACAAAAATAATATCAGTCTGGAGCACGAATGGAATATAAACAAACTTCAGCAGGAGTTGAGTGTATAATTATCTGGGAATTGATGAAGGATCGACAATAAAATATGAAAAACGTGAACAAAACTTAATAAGGAATATTTTAGAAGACTAAAATCGATACTGAAAACAGCCTTGACATCTAGCAACAAAGTCCAAGCTGTAAACCAATTTGCTCTCCCTGTTCTAACTTACAATTTTGGAGTGACTGATTGGCCCCAAATGGTAATGGATCAGTTGGACAAGAAAAATGATTTATGTTTATCAAATAATATATAAAAATCAGTGAATACCAAGATTATGTATTCCTCATTCTGAAGGAGGAATGGGCTTCATTGAAACTGATTACATGTATAGATCTGCAGTCAGAGAACTGCATATATACCTGCTGCCTTCACAGACCAGATCCAAACATAGTGAGAGTTTTAAAACATAAGAAGTCTAAGACAACTTACCTGCGTAGTTTATCAGAAGCAGAATTGTGTCAAGTAGGAATGGAAATCAAATCAGAAATAAACAAAACTCAGGCAGCAACTGAATGTGCCAAAAAAAAACAACAAAAGAAAGAATATATTAAGGATTTCAAGGTGATCACATCTGACACAGGAATAGTTAAGAACAGGTGAATTTAAACCAAAATATGAGAGGTTAATATTGGCAGCCCAGAATAGTGGACTACGTACACTTTAGTTTACAAAGTCCATTGAACATGTGAGAGAAACAGACAATTGCAGGTTCTGTAAAACAGAACTGGAAACATTTGCACATCTTGTTGCTGGATATGAAACACTAATTGGAAGAGGGCCTGTATACTGAAAGACATAATATGTGGTAAAACTGTTGCATTGGGGATTTTGCAAACATTACAATATTGAAGCAGCTGAGAAGCATTGGAAACATAAGCTACAAAGCATTACAGGGAATGATGAAGTTTATATTACAAATAACTCCATATGAATTACAGCAGGAGGCGATTCTGGGCATAATACAGGTGCTGTGAAAACACTTGGCTAACGTCAAAGACTGAAACAATATTAATTTCGTGAACTTTAATCATACTTTGACTTGAGAATAGGGTCCATTCTTGTCAATGTACTAGAAACCCAAAAGACTTGTAGAAATTAAACAGGAATTCTGCAGTTTTCTGGGTCGGTCACCACCCACAACTTTACAATACGAGCCCATTTTGTTGAGGCCAAAGGGCTATAAACAGCAAAAAAAGAAGTCCTGTACTTACCATAATGTTCCATGTTAGTAGTCCATCTCACCCTTCATTCTTTACATACAGGATGGGAGCCGATTCCTCGGCTCTGACTCGGCCTATTTACAAGCTGGAAGACTTCTGGTTGGCTCGTGGCTAGGTAGGTATCCCATGGTGCACCAGTACAATCCCCAGATCTTGTTTGCTGCTGACTAGAAGGAATAATAACAGCCTACAGAAAAAGCTAACACTAAAAGGTCTCCATAAATAATGAAATTAGTATTTATCTGTCTCCAGGTATTTCCAGGATGGGGGCAGGAGGGCGGGTTCGAAAGAATGAAGGGTGAGACGGACTACTAACATGGAACGTTATGCTAAGTACATAACTTCTTTATGTTAAGTAGCCCTATTTCACCTTCATTCTTTACATATGGGACAGTGTCCCTAGCACCTTATCCTTGGGTGGCTCAAGGAAAAATACTCCTGAGTACAGTGGAACCAAAAGATGCTCTACCCCTGGAGGTTAAATCCAATTTGTAATGAGTAATAAAAGTGTGAGGGGAAGCCCACGTTGCAGCTGCACAAATATTGTCAAGTGGAACTCTGGCTTGAAAGGCTGCAGAGGTAGACTGAGATCTGGTAGAATGAGCCTTGACTTTAAAGGGTAAAGGTTTATCCTCAGAACTGTAAACATAAGCTATACAGCTAGAGTCACTCTGGAAACTGGTAAGCCCAACCTGGATTCGGAGAAGGAAATGAATAATTGATCCAATTTTCTAACGTCTTTAGTCCGGTGCAAACAAAAATGTAATTGTCTATGGACATCCAGTTGGTAAAACCTGTACTCAGCTGCACTGGAGTGATTCGGAAAGAAAACCGAAGTTCTATGGACTGACTCAAGGTGGTATGGGAACAGACCTTGGGGACAAAGGAAGGGTTAGTATGAAGGGACACCCTGTCTTTATGAAAAATCAGATGAGGTTGTTTAACAGACAAGGCTTGCAATTCTGACACCGTCTAGCAGACGTGATAGCCACCATAAACAACGTCTTCTAAGACAAGAACTTCAAAGAGCATGAATGAGAACGCTCAAAGGGCGGAGATGTTAATTTTGATAACACAAAGTTTAAATCCCATGAGGCCACAGGCTCTTGAACTGAAGGTCGTAGCAAAGTGGCACCTTTGAGGAAGGTTTTGAGACATCAAGTTACAATCTGGAAAACCCAACTGGAAATTTTAAATTACTGCCAAATGGACTCGGTGGCAGCTGCAGATCCTTGGTGAAATAGTTAAGAAAGAAATTGCAAAACCACTGGAATGGAGGCAGTGAAGGGGTCAACATCAATTTTCTCCACCCAAAGAGAGAATCTTTTCCATTTACTGGAATAAGGTTTCGTAGTGGAAGGTTTATGAGAAGACGCAAGGATATGAGTCACGGAAGCCTGACTAGGGGTGGAACTGGAGCAGCCATGCTGTAAAACTGAGGGTGTGTAATGAGGGGTGAAGCGAACCTGACATGTGAAGTCAACCGGTCTGGAACTGGGTCCAGAATCCAAGGATCATCCAGGAGAAGAGGCCCGAGGAAGGGGAACCAAACCTGACGAGGCCAGTAAGAAGCAATGAGGATCAATTTGCTTCCCAGCCGTTTCGCTTTCTGAATCACCTTGGGAATGAGAGGAAAGGGAGGAAAAGCATACAGAAGACCCAGGGGCCAATTGTGAACAAGTGAGTGTCTGGGTGACTCCCCTGGAGGGGGGATGAGGGAAAAGTAGCTTCTGCATTTGGCACTGATTGGGCTGGCAAAGAGAGCGCAGCAAGGCTGTCCCCACCTGCGGAAAAATCTGTTCCGCCGTTTCCTGTTTTAGAGACTACTTGTGAGGCATCAGGATCGCCCGGCTGAGCTTGTCGGCTATCACGTTGGTCGTTCCTGGAATGTGCGTCACCACCAGAAAGCGCTGGGAAGATATCGCCCATTCCCAAACTCGCATAGCCTCTCAACAGAGTGGGTAAGATCTGGCTCCACCCTATTTGTTGATATACCGTGCTATCGACCAGTTGTCTGACTGTAATGCAATAGTCCCCAGAGGAAGAAGGTAGTGAAGTGCTTGCAACACCAGGAGCACCGCCGTCATCTCTAGAACGTTGATATGCAGGTGGGCCTCATGGTCTTGCCATGTGCCTTGAACAGTCCTGCCTAGATAATACCCCCCATCCTATCTGTGAGGCATCCGTGGTCACAGTGGCAACGGGTTGGTGAGGAACAATTGAAGTGCACGTGGTCAGTTGATTGGGTAATGTCCACCAAAGGAGGTCCTTCTTGCAAGATTCTGTCAGTAGAATGTGATAGGATAATGGAAGGTACTGGAAGGACCTCCCTGGTTTTGCGGACTGCCCCTGCCTCTAGGGCAATGTCTACCATTTCCTCCTTCTCCTCTGCCTCTGAAGGAGGAATCACCCTGTGCCTCCTGGAAAACCCTCTGGGACTTCTTGAACCACATTTTACCACCCCTCTGACCCTTAGGGTATGGTCTAGAAGGAGTGGTATAACGTACTCCCATGGCAGAGAGTGTTTTTCCTTCTTGCTCACACCGGGTGAGAGAGTGTCCTTTACCTTGGATCCAAACAATGAGGAACCGAACGGGGCATTGGTAAAGGCAGACAAACGGTTCCACAAAGTTACACAAATGCATCCAGGAATGACGCCTCAGGGAAATTCCTGAGCCCGCTGCTCTACTCGCTCCATCGGCCACATATGAAATAAGCCACATGGAGGAGTTAACGATAGAGGTCAAGGTGGACAACTGGGCAGAAACCTTGTCAGGGACTCCCTCAATACATGTACCTTATAGAGAAGCTCCTAACTCTAAGGATATCTCTCTGGAGCCTCGTAAAGTGAGTAAGGTAATTCAGCAATCTAAGGGTAAATGCCGCTGAAGAAAAGATATGCTTCCCGTATCTGTCCATCGTTCCAGACACCTTATTCGGTGGATGAACAGAAGATGTCTCAGCTAACTCCTTCTTAGTGGCCGCCGCCATCACCATGGCATCTATAGGCACACCTTTCGATAAAAAGTCTTTTCCTGGAGGGGAAGAAAGGCACTTGTTTGATCTCCTTGGAACTGGCTCCACGGTATCAGTAGTATCCCACACCTTTCAACTAACTAAATCCATCAGTTCGTCGAAAGGTGGAGACACCCAAGAGGCAAAAGGTTGAGACCCGAAAGCCTTCAGATATACAGACTCATCAGAAGGGGTGACAGTGGGCCAGCCGCACCTCTGTTTAAGGATCTCCAGGATGTCTATGAAGGAGACATCAGAGGACGACTTGGAGGACCCTTCAGACTCCTCAAAGTCAGTGTCAGATGCCAAAGACTCATCCTGGGAGTCGACATGCTTCCTCTTACAAGTCCTCTTCTGTGGGGGCTCCTCAGAAGGACATTCCAGGGAGGTCTCAGAAGAGTGAGGGCCACCGGCCGGTGGCTCCTGGGGCTGGGGGTCTCTGCTGCTGCTAGAGGGAGTAGGCGTTGAGACAGAAGTAGGTGCTATGGGGAGGGAAAGTGCCAGTACCTCTGGTAGGAGCTGACGGTCTGGACAGCACACTCATTATCTCAAAAGCCGACCTCTCCAGCTCTGAGGAGACAGAGGATGCCGTAGGCGCCAGAGCCATCGGCTCCGAGACAGACACAGGGTCCGAACCCACCCTAGCCGATGGGCCGAGAGGAAGACTCGGAACTGAAGAAGTTCAGTTCCAAGCATCCCTGTCGGGGCCGACCGGAGAGCTTCGATCCCTGGACACTATGGACGGCACTGAAAACAGCCACAATGGGAGCTGGAGTCAAAGGTTCCACTGGTGGTACCAAGCACTCCAGCTCTGAAAGACCAGCATGGCTCGGAGGAGGAATGACCACAGAGGGTTGAATGGGCTTGAGTCGCTCCAGAGCCAACTGGGTCGGAGCCAACAACAATTTAGGCATATCAGACTACTTCAAAAGTCTCAGCACTACCCTCTCCACATCTTCTTCCGATAAACTCCTGGAAGACCTGGATGAAAGAGTAGGAGATTGAGATCTCGAAGGTACAGGAGACTTCACTAGCAAGGAGACCAGTAGAAGGTCCATAGACCGGCTCCGAGAAGTAGTCTCAAGAGTCTCAACAGTCGGCTCTGAAAAACTTGGAACTGACCCTGCAACAACAATACAACTCTCAGTCGGCTCAGAGGTCTGTGGAGCCGATGAGACAGTTTTTACAATTTTAAGAGGTGGCTCCGAGACACCAGCCGGTGCCGGGGAGGGCCTCTTGGCAGATTTTTAATTTCCTTTTGTAGATCTGGGGGATGATGAGGAACTAGACAAATCTTCCTCAAAGGAAAGTTTAAGAACGCTTTTTAGAATTAACTTTTTCTTCCTTTCCTGCAACACCCTAGGACTAAATGCATGACAAAATAAACAGGTCTCCTGCAAATGGATGGCCCCTAAACTGTAAACACAATTCCTGTGACCATCCGTTAAGGACATCTTTTGGGAGCACTTAACACATTTCTTGAAGCCAGATGGCTTATGCTCCTTACTCTCTTCAGACATTCTTAAAATCGGTATATCACATGCACACAGAGAAGAAGGAGGAGGACTAGGTAAACAGGCCTAGCCCGGGCAAGAAGGGATAGGGTCTTCTAACTTAAACAGACCCAACAGTTATAAGGGTAAGGGTGGGTGAGGGTAAGAACATCACACTCAATAGAACTGTAAAGAACGAGAATAACACAAGGGCAACTGTTAAACACAAACAGAACGAAGTTCTGTTAACAATATTAGCAAAAAGATGCTAAAAGCAACCTAATAAATTCTAAAGAGTAAGCGGAAACCGCCAAATTCTATTTAAACACACACAATACTACTGCGCAAAAGGCACCTACTCTAATCCAAATAGTAAGCCTGGTACACGGGATACCAAAAAAGAAATTAATGGCCAAAAATTGCACCAAATAGAAGATAACTTTAATAACGACTACGCTAATTGAATACTGCAGACAGTAAAGATTTTAACTATATTGAATTATACAGAACTATTCTAAGCTAAACAGTCAAGAAAACTTTGATAAAAGTGAAAAATATGCAACACTTAGCTAGAGCCAAAGAGAAGCACAATCGAACTTGTTGACGCGGCAAATGAGATCTGGGGACTGTACTGGTGCACCATGGGATACCTACCTAGCCACGAGCCAACCAGAAGTCTTCTAGCTTGTAAATAGACTGAGTTGGAGCAGAGGATCAGCTCTGATCCCATATGTAAAGAATGAAGGCGAGATAGGACTACTTAACATCTACTTTTCCAATTTGTTAATTACTGGAGAAATCTTTACATGAAAAACCAAGTGTGTTATAATGCAATACTACACAACCAGTCTGGCAAGTACACCTTATTTTTGGCCAATGCGATGCTAATTTTGTAGTTAAATGAATAAAACTAAGTGCAATAACAAAGAGAGACAGCTGTTATTTGACAACTCTTTGAAATGATATGTTTCAATCAGTAGTCATGAAAGAACAAAGCTGACCACTTTCACTCTCAGCAAGTGTGTGGGGGATGGAGGGTTTGGAAATTTTATTGACAGATGGAAATAGTTCTCTGGTACTGTTTACATAAATGTACAGCCTTGACAATATATTCAATTTACATCACCTGAGAGTGACAATGTATATAGCTAAGTCAATAACAGCTGTAACGGTCTACATTGTAGCTTCACGGCGAAAGTCTAGACAATAATGATTTAATTTTATGGATTTGGCCAGATGCAAGATGTAAATCAAAGTCGACTTTCCACTTCTGAACTAACAATTTTTTTATTACAATGAAGTGACATGCTGAATTCCTTGCAGAGCACACAGAAAAAGTACTAATATGTCATACTCAGTGATTCTAGTTTATAAGCATCAGTATGCCATAATGAAATAAATAAAAGGGTTAGTAATATAACAACAGAAGCAGAATAATGTAATGTAAACATACATGTGCCTAAGTAAGAAAGAAAGCCCTTGGAAATTATGGCAGAACAAATTAATCTTACAGGGAAGTACTGCACTGTGGGGACAGACATACACAGACAGGAGTCAAACATGACTACTGCAGTAGACTGACAAGTCTGACACCCAAGGAAGTGTGCGTGGCGAGGGTTGGGGATCTTACAAACTGCTAGCCTAGGAAAGCACTGTAATTTAGCTAGTCTGCTTTGTTAAGGCCTAAATTAACTGTAAAAATGTTTAGGAGAAGCTTAGTTGCTACCATAAATCAATGCACCTAGGGAAAAATTACAACAGTCAGGCTCTAAAGGCTGTGTAAGATGCCCCATGTCTCAGTACTGCTATTCTATGCAAAGTGGAAGTGTGGATGGGAGAACCATGTTTCCACATGTTTAGCAAGTGTCATACAAATAATGCTTGAAATGGAATCTGTGGCATAGTACGAGAAGCTGTAAAAAGACTACACCAGAATGGTTGGCCCAGCGATGACTATTTTGTGGTATAACGTATCAGAATACAATAAAAAGCACTTAAGAGTAATTCTGATGCATTAATATGGTGTATAATATCAAGATATAATAAAAAAACAAATCTACATATTATATATATATATATATATATATATATATATATATATATATATATATATATATAGGTCTAGGAGTAATGCTCGACGACACGTGACACGTTTCCACGAATCAGAAACGGCCGAGAACAGTTTCGCAAAAGTGCTTTTTCACCAAAAAAAGCACTTTCGCGAAACTTTACTAAAAAAAAAAAAACACATGAGGAAATGTCTGTTGCTGAGGTCATGGCACAGTGAGGATAAGGGAATATCCCTTTTTCCCCGGTGCAGTGTGATCTTGGAGTGAAACTATAAAAGTAGAGGGTGTGTGGGGGTGCAGGGGGGCTTGCCCCCCCCCCCCGCGTAAGCAGTAAACAGGATTCGTTTTTTTTTTTTTAATGTTGTTAGGTGTTTTTTTTTTACTTGAATTTGGTGAAAAAGCACTTTCCTGAAGCTGTGCTTGGCCGTTTCCAATTCATGGAAATGTGTCGTTGAGCATTAGTCCTAGATCCATAGATATATAAGAAAGCTAGAGAAGATGAATCTAGCCAGATGAAAATTAAATACTGCAACGAAATGTACCTTGACTAATAAACAGCTAAGGCCAGAGTCAAAAATGTTGGCAAATAATTGACTAATGATAACACACTGGAAAACAAATCCAAATTAAGAGATACAACCCAGAAGAAAAACATTTTTCACTTGTCTCTACACTTCTATTCATTTTATTTCATTTTGCTTTTGTTTACCAGGTTTAGACAAAACCCTTTTCAATGAAGCCCTGGGGACAAAAGCTCCAACGTATTGCAAACATTTAAAAAAACCATTCAGCGACATACATGAACAGACATTATATAATATACTAACTTCAAAGTCTGAAATCTTGGCTACATCCCACCCAAAGATACCCTAACACATCCTCGAGGTGAAATTGCTAGAGTGTCAGCAGTATGCAGAAAAAAGAAGACAAATGGCATAATACCAAAAGCTTTTTGCCATAGAAAATCATTGCCAGTGCAATTTCTAATTGTGCGCTGTCGAAGATTCACTTTTTTAGGGAAATTTCTCCCTAATTCAAGTTGCAACAGTATTCATAGACAAGTTCAGAGGGTGTGGGGGGCTTGCCCCCTGGAAAAAGCAAGAAAAAAGGAGTTATTCACCCTTTTTGATTTTGGGGATTTTTTTTTTTGTTCTAGTTCTTTCTTTTGGAATGCTTACTTTCAAGAAGCCATTGTTTCATAGTAGAACCGCTACCCGATGTGATGCAACAAAGACTCTTTCACATGTAGCCTACAAGGAAGTCATGTTTCAAACCTGCTCAAAAGGGGAAACCACACTTCCCTTGGTCAAAAATGGACTAGAATAATCAAACTGGTCTTCTGAATCCTGGACTTCTGGATGAACTTCATCATCAGAGGAAACAGGAAAAAAACACAGAGTAACCCTACAGGCCATCCCTGGACTAAAACATCCTTCTTCTGACCACTGAATAGAGAGATCAGAAAGAAAACTTCCTGACATTTGGCACTGACTAATGAGGCAAAACGGGTTGCAGCCCTGATAGCTCCAATTTTAGGAACAATGCCCTGGCATTGTCAAAACGTATTACTTGTTGGGCATCAACACAAAATGGATGAGCTTATTCTCAAGAAAGTTGGCTATCCCAGGAATAAACATAGCAACCAGTAAGTGACTGGCTGACTGCCCATTCCTAAATTCTCAGCTTCCTCACAAATAGGATGTGAACAGCTTTTACTACCCTGCTTCCTGACATACCAAACTACAGCCATGTTGTCATAATGAATCACCTGTGCTCATAAAGAATGTCCTGTAAAGCCTGAAGGGTTAACAATATTGCTGTCACTTCCAGAACACAGATGTACAAGCATGACTTCTTTGTCGACCATGTAGCTGGAATTGTCTGCTCACCTAAAGGATCCCATCGCCACTACCATGTGGCAAAGTGTCTGAACATACTGTGGCCAAGGGTGCCACAATGGTGGAGGGGCTACCTCAAAGAAGATTGTCCACCTGAAGCTACAAAAAACTATGCCAATATACGGGTGATTCTGATGAGTTTTAATGGAGGACAGGTTTGTCATAACCACTGAACCAGAAGTGTTCGGTGCAAAATCCCATGTTCAGTTTGACATGAGGACACTGACTTCCATACCTCAAAGGACTACTGGTATTTGTTTTGGAGATTAAAGCTAGCCTTTTCCAGTACTGACAACAGTCTTATCAGAGTCGTTCTAAATAGGGACTTTACTTGGCTAACACCAATTCCTAGTCAAGGAAATAGCTGAAGCAATGGTTTACAATGGCACAGTCGAACCAGACTCTGCTGAAACCCACAATTTTGCACTGAAAAACTCACAAGCCAGGGAAACAGATGATCACAACCAAACATGATAAACACACTCTCCTGACCTGTATGGATACAGGAACAAGTTCTAGCATGAGTTCAGAAAGGAGCAAGAGGCAAGTACTTCAGTTATGTGGCTGTCTGCATTCTTGGCTTGTGACCTTTTTGGCATGACATTGCAGGTTTCAACAAAGTCAGTTCGACAATGCCACAATAAAATGCAGCAACACATCCCTGTGCTGAAAGGTTACTGCTATCAACAGCCTTTCAACCATATAAGAAAGATTTCCGATGGCCTTCAGTCACAGATAAGTTGCTACCACTACCATGCATCTGTTGAATATCTGACAGCTGGGGTAAGCTCAAATAGGTATACACATAAGTGATATTAAATACCTTTCCCTACTCTGAAGCAAAGAAATCTGCAGGATGTTTTGCCAAATTTTATCATTAGAAAGGCATACTGGATATCAAAAGAGAACATGGAGTCTCCTTTTAATGGATCTGGGAGAATGGACTGCAAACTTCAGCTTGGCCAGCTAAGAACTTGGTTATATTCAACTGGACGTATAAGAGAATTTAAGTACCTTTTATCTGCACTTTTTTTTTTAAAAAAATACAGTATTTAATTGATTTAAACTGTATCTGAAGGAGTGTTGAAGGAATTTTTAGCTGAAGTTATTCTGCTCTTCAGTAACTTGAACTGAAGCTAGTGTTGGCTGAATTTTGTTATTTGCTAGTAATTACAGGTGTGGGGGTAGCCACATTCTTTGATTTCCTGTCCTTGCATATTTAAACTGGTGCATGTGAAATAATTCCTGCTTTAAAACTTCAGCTTGGCCAGCTAAGAATTGGGTTATATTCAACTGGACGTATAAGAGAATTTAAGTACCTTTTATCTGCACTTTTTTTTTAAAAAATACAGTATTTAATTGATTTAAACTGTGTATGAAGGAGTGTTGAAGGAATTTTTAGCTGAAGTTATTCTGCTCTTCAGTAACTTGAACTGAAGCTAGTGTTGGCTGAATTTTGTTATTTGCTAGTAATTACAGGTGTGGGGTTGCCACATTCTTTGATTTCCTGTCCTTGCATATTTAAACTGGTGCATGTGAAATAATTCCTGCTTTAAAACTTCAGCTTGGCCAGCTAAGAACTTGGTTATATTCAACTGGACGTATAAGAGAATTTAAGTACCTTTTATCTGCACTTTTTTAAAAAATACAGTATTTAATTGATTTAAACTGTGTATGAAGGAGTGTTGAAGGAATTTTTAGCTGAAGTTATTCTGCTCTTCAGTAACTTGAACTGAAGCTAGTGTTGGCTGAATTTTGTTATTTGCTAGTAATTACAGGTGTGGGGGTAGCCACATTCTTTGATTTCCTGTCCTTGCATATTTAAACTGGTGCATGTGAAATAATTCCTGCTTTAAAACTTCAGCTTGGCCAGCTAAGAACTTGGTTATATTCAACTGGACGTATAAGAGAATTTAAGTACCTTTTATCTGCACTTTTTTAAAAAATACAGTATTTAATTGATTTAAACTGTGTATGAAGGAGTGTTGAAGGAATTTTTAGCTGAAGTTATTCTGCTCTTCAGTAACTTGAACTGAAGCTAGTGTTGGCTGAATTTTGTTATTTGCTAGTAATTACAGGTGTGGGGGTAGCCACATTCTTTGATTTCCTGTCCTTGCATATTTAAACTGGTGCATGTGAAATAATTCCTGCTTTAAAACTTCAGCTTGGCCAGCTAAGAACTTGGTTATATTCAACTGGACGCATAAGAGAATTTAAGTACCTTTTATCTGCACTTTTTTTTAAAAAAATACAGTATTTAATTGATTTAAACTGTGTATGAAGGAGTGTTGAAGGAATTTTTAGCTGAAGTTATTCTGCTCTTCAGTAACTTGAACTGAAGCTAGTGTTGGCTGAATTTTGTTATTTGCTAGTAATTACAGGTGTGGGGATAGCCACATTCTTTGATTTCCTGTCCTTGCATATTTAAACTGGTGCATGTGAAATAATTCCTGCTTTAAAACTTCAGCTTGGCCAGCTAAGAACTTGGTTATATTCAACTGGACGTATAAGAGAATTTAAGTACCTTTTATCTGCACTTTTTTTTTTAAAAATACAGTATTTAATTGATTTAAACTGTGTATGAAGGAGTGTTGAAGGAATTTTTAGCTGAAGTTATTCTGCTCTTCAGTAACTTGAACTGAAGCTAGTGTTGGCTGAATTTTGTTATTTGCTAGTAATTACAGGTGTGGGGGTAGCCACATTCTTTGATTTCCTGTCCTTGCATATTTAAACTGGTGCATGTGAAATAATTCCTGCTTTAAAACTTCAGCTTGGCCAGCTAAGAACTTGGTTATATTCAACTGGACGATAAGAGAATTTAAGTACCTTTTATCTGCTCTTTTTTTAAAAAACACAGTATTTAATTGATTTAAACTGTGTATGAAGGAGTGTTGAAGGAATTTTAGCTGAAGTTATTCTGCTCTTCAGTAACTTGAACTGAAGCTAGTGTTGGCTGAATTTTGTTATTTGCTAGTAATTACAGGTGTGGGGATAGCCACATTCTTTGATTTCCTGTCCTTGCATATTTAAACTGGTGCATGTGAAATAATTCCTGCTTTAAAACTTCAGCTTGGCCAGCTAAGAACTTGGTTATATTCAACTGGACGTATAAGAGAATTTAAGTACCTTTTATCTGCACTTTTTTTTAAAAAAAATACAGTATTTAATTGATTTAAACTGTGTATGAAGGAGTGTTGAAGGAATTTTTAACTGAAGTTATTCTGCTCTTCAGTAACTTGAACTGAAGCTAGTGTTGGCTGAATTTTGTTATTTGCTAGTAATTACAGGTGTGGGGGTAGCCACATTCTTTGATTTCCTGTCCTTGCATATTTAAACTGGTGCATGTGAAATAATTCCTGCTTTAAAACTTCAGCTTGGCCAGCTAAGAACTTGGTTATATTCAACTGGACGTATAAGAGAATTTAAGTACCTTTTATCTGCACTTTTTTTTAAAAATACAGTATTTAATTGATTTAAACTGTGTATGAAGGAGTGTTGAAGGAATTTTTAGCTGAAGTTATTCTGCTCTTCAGTAACTTGAACTGAAGCTAGTGTTGGCTGAATTTTGTTATTTGCTAGTAATTACAGGTGTGGGGGTAGCCACATTCTTTGATTTCCTGTCCTTGCATATTTAAACTGGTGCATGTGAAATAATTCCTGCTTTAAAACTTCAGCTTGGCCAGCTAAGAACTTGGTTATATTCAACTGGACGTATAAGAGAATTTAAGTACCTTTTATCTGCACTTTTTTTTTAAAAATACAGTATTTAATTGATTTAAACTGTGTATGAAGGAGTGTTGAAGGAATTTTTAGCTGAAGTTATTCTGCTCTTCAGTAACTTGAACTGAAGCTAGTGTTGGCTGAATTTTGTTATTTGCTAGTAATTACAGGTGTGGGGGTAGCCACATTCTTTGATTTCCTGTCCTTGCATATTTAAACTGGTGCATGTGAAATAATTCCTGCTTTAAAACTTCAGCTTGGCCAGCTAAGAACTTGGTTATATTCAACTGGACGTATAAGAGAATTTAAGTACCTTTTATCTGCACTTTTTTTTAAAAATACAGTATTTAATTGATTTAAACTGTGTATGAAGGAGTGTTGAAGGAATTTTTAGCTGAAGTTATTCTGCTCTTCAGTAACTTGAACTGAAGCTAGTGTTGGCTGAATTTTGTTATTTGCTAGTAATTACAGGTGTGGGGGTAGCCACATTCTTTGATTTCCTGTCCTTGCATATTTAAACTGGTGCATGTGAAATAATTCCTGCTTTAAAACTTCAGCTTGGCCAGCTAAGAACTTGGTTATATTCAACTGGACGAATAAGAGAATTTAAGTACCTTTTATCTGCACTTTTTTTTAAAAATACAGTATTTAATTGATTTAAACTGTGTATGAAGGAGTGTTGAAGGAATTTTTAGCTGAAGTTATTCTGCTCTTCAGTAACTTGAACTGAAGCTAGTGTTGGCTGAATTTTGTTATTTGCTAGTAATTACAGGTGTGGGGGTAGCCACATTCTTTGATTTCCTGTCCTTGCATATTTAAACTGGTGCATGTGAAATAATTCCTGCTTTAAAACTTCAGCTTGGCCAGCTAAGAACTTGGTTATATTCAACTGGACGTATAAGAGAATTTAAGTACCTTTTATCTGCACTTTTTTTAAAAAATACAGTATTTAATTGATTTAAACTGTGTATGAAGGAGTGTTGAAGGAATTTTTAGCTGAAGTTATTCTGCTCTTCAGTAACTTGAACTGAAGCTAGTGTTGGCTGAATTTTGTTATTTGCTAGTAATTACAGGTGTGGGGGTAGCCACATTCTTTGATTTCCTGTCCTTGCATATTTAAACTGGTGCATGTGAAATAATTCCTGCTTTAAAACTTCAGCTTGGCCAGCTAAGAACTTGGTTATATTCAACTGGACACATAAGAGAATTTAAGTACCTTTTATCTGCACTTTTTTTAAAAAATACAGTATTTAATTGATTTAAACTGTGTATGAAGGAGTGTTGAAGGAATTTTTAGCTGAAGTTATTCTGCTCTTCAGTAACTTGAACTGAAGCTAGTGTTGGCTGAATTTTGTTATTTGCTAGTAATTACAGGTGTGGGGGTAGCCACATTCTTTGATTTCCTGTCCTTGCATATTTAAACTGGTGCATGTGAAATAATTCCTGCTTTAAAACTTCAGCTTGGCCAGCTAAGAACTTGGTTATATTCAACTGGACGTATAAGAGAATTTAAGTACCTTTTATCTGCACTTTTTTTTAAAAAATACAGTATTTAATTGATTTAAACTGTGTATGAAGGAGTGTTGAAGGAATTTTTAGCTGAAGTTATTCTGCTCTTCAGTAACTTGAACTGAAGCTAGTGTTGGCTGAATTTTGTTATTTGCTAGTAATTACAGGTGTGGGGGTAGCCACATTCTTTGATTTCCTGTCCTTGCATATTTAAACTGGTGCATGTGAAATAATTCCTGCTTTAAAACTTCAGCTTGGCCAGCTAAGAACTTGGTTATATTCAACTGGACGTATAAGAGAATTTAAGTACCTTTTATCTGCACTTTTTTTTAAAAATACAGTATTTAATTGATTTAAACTGTGTATGAAGGAGTGTTGAAGGAATTTTTAACTGAAGTTATTCTGCTCTTCAGTAACTTGAACTGAAGCTAGTGTTGGCTGAATTTTGTTATTTGCTAGTAATTACAGGTGTGGGGATAGCCACATTCTTTGATTTCCTGTCCTTGCATATTTAAACTGGTGCATGTGAAATAATTCCTGCTTTAAAACTTCAGCTTGGCCAGCTAAGAACTTGGTTATATTCAACTGGACGTATAAGAGAATTTAAGTACCTTTTATCTGCACTTTTTTTTAAAAAAAATACAGTATTTAATTGATTTAAACTGTGTATGAAGGAGTGTTGAAGGAATTTTTAACTGAAGTTATTCTGCTCTTCAGTAACTTGAACTGAAGCTAGTGTTGGCTGAATTTTGTTATTTGCTAGTAATTACAGGTGTGGGGGTAGCCACATTCTTTGATTTCCTGTCCTTGCATATTTAAACTGGTGCATGTGAAATAATTCCTGCTTTAAAACTTCAGCTTGGCCAGCTAAGAACTTGGTTATATTCAACTGGACGTATAAGAGAATTTAAGTACCTTTTATCTGCACTTTTTTTTTAAAAATACAGTATTTAATTGATTTAAACTGTGTATGAAGGAGTGTTGAAGGAATTTTTAGCTGAAGTTATTCTGCTCTTCAGTAACTTGAACTGAAGCTAGTGTTGGCTGAATTTTGTTATTTGCTAGTAATTACAGGTGTGGGGCTAGCCACATTCTTTGATTTCCTGTCCTTGCATATTTAAACTGGTGCATGTGAAATAATTCCTGCTTTAAAACTTCAGCTTGGCCAGCTAAGAACTTGGTTATATTCAACTGGACGTATAAGAGAATTTAAGTACCTTTTATCTGCACTTCTTTTTTAAAAAATACAGTATTTAATTGATTTAAACTGTGTATGAAGGAGTGTTGAAGGAATTTTTAGCTGAAGTTATTCTGCTCTTCAGTAACTTGAACTGAAGCTAGTGTTGGCTGAATTTTGTTATTTGCTAGTAATTACAGGTGTGGGGGTAGCCACATTCTTTGATTTCCTGTCCTTGCATATTTAAACTGGTGCATGTGAAATAATTCCTGCTTTAAAACTTCAGCTTGGCCAGCTAAGAACTTGGTTATATTCAACTGGACGTATAAGAGAATTTAAGTACCTTTTATCTGCACTTTTTTTTAAAAATACAGTATTTAATTGATTTAAACTGTGTATGAAGGAGTGTTGAAGGAATTTTTAGCTGAAGTTATTCTGCTCTTCAGTAACTTGAACTGAAGCTAGTGTTGGCTGAATTTTGTTATTTGCTAGTAATTACAGGTGTGGGGGTAGCCACATTCTTTGATTTCCTGTCCTTGCATATTTAAACTGGTGCATGTGAAATAATTCCTGCTTTAAAACTTCAGCTTGGCCAGCTAAGAACTTGGTTATATTCAACTGGACGTATAAGAGAATTTAAGTACCTTTTATCTGCACTTTTTTTAAAAATACAGTATTTAATTGATTTAAACTGTGTATGAAGGAGTGTTGAAGGAATTTTTAGCTGAAGTTATTCTGCTCTTCAGTAACTTGAACTGAAGCTAGTGTTGGCTGAATTTTGTTATTTGCTAGTAATTACAGGTGTGGGGTAGCCACATTCTTTGATTTCCTGTCCTTGCATATTTAAACTGGTGCATGTGAAATAATTCCTGCTTTAAAACTTCAGCTTGGCCAGCTAAGAACTTGGTTATATTCAACTGGACGATAAGAGAATTTAAGTACCTTTTATCTGCACTTTTTTTAAAAATACAGTATTTAATTGATTTAAACTGTGTATGAAGGAGTGTTGAAGGAATTTTTAGCTGAAGTTATTCTGCTCTTCAGTAACTTGAACTGAAGCTAGTGTTGGCTGAATTTTGTTATTTGCTAGTAATTACAGGTGTGGGGTAGCCACATTCTTTGATTTCCTGTCCTTGCATATTTAAACTGGTGCATGTGAAATAATTCCTGCTTTAAAACTTCAGCTTGGCCAGCTAAGAACTTGGTTATATTCAACTGGACGTATAAGAGAATTTAAGTACCTTTTATCTGCACTTTTTTTTAAAAATACAGTATTTAATTGATTTAAACTGTGTATGAAGGAGTGTTGAAGGAATTTTTAGCTGAAGTTATTCTGCTCTTCAGTAACTTGAACTGAAGCTAGTGTTGGCTGAATTTTGTTATTTGCTAGTAATTACAGGTGTGGGGTAGCCACATTCTTTGATTTCCTGTCCTTGCATATTTAAACTGGTGCATGTGAAATAATTCCTGCTTTAAAACTTCAGCTTGGCCAGCTAAGAACTTGGTTATATTCAACTGGACGATAAGAGAATTTAAGTACCTTTTATCTGCACTTTTTTTAAAAATACAGTATTTAATTGATTTAAACTGTGTATGAAGGAGTGTTGAAGGAATTTTTAGCTGAAGTTATTCTGCTCTTCAGTAACTTGAACTGAAGCTAGTGTTGGCTGAATTTTGTTATTTGCTAGTAATTACAGGTGTGGGGGTAGCCACATTCTTTGATTTCCTGTCCTTGCATATTTAAACTGGTGCATGTGAAATAATTCCTGCTTTAAAACTTCAGCTTGGCCAGCTAAGAACTTGGTTATATTCAACTGGACGTATAAGAGAATTTAAGTACCTTTTATCTGCACTTTTTTTTAAAAATACAGTATTTAATTGATTTAAACTGTGTATGAAGGAGTGTTGAAGGAATTTTTAGCTGAAGTTATTCTGCTCTTCAGTAACTTGAACTGAAGCTAGTGTTGGCTGAATTTTGTTATTTGCTAGTAATTACAGGTGTGGGGTAGCCACATTCTTTGATTTCCTGTCCTTGCATATTTAAACTGGTGCATGTGAAATAATTCCTGCTTTAAAACTTCAGCTTGGCCAGCTAAGAACTTGGTTATATTCAACTGGACGATAAGAGAATTTAAGTACCTTTTATCTGCACTTTTTTTAAAAATACAGTATTTAATTGATTTAAACTGTGTATGAAGGAGTGTTGAAGGAATTTTTAGCTGAAGTTATTCTGCTCTTCAGTAACTTGAACTGAAGCTAGTGTTGGCTGAATTTTGTTATTTGCTAGTAATTACAGGTGTGGGGTAGCCACATTCTTTGATTTCCTGTCCTTGCATATTTAAACTGGTGCATGTGAAATAATTCCTGCTTTAAAACTTCAGCTTGGCCAGCTAAGAACTTGGTTATATTCAACTGGACGATAAGAGAATTTAAGTACCTTTTATCTGCACTTTTTTTTAAAAATACAGTATTTAATTGATTTAAACTGTGTATGAAGGAGTGTTGAAGGAATTTTTAGCTGAAGTTATTCTGCTCTTCAGTAACTTGAACTGAAGCTAGTGTTGGCTGAATTTTGTTATTTGCTAGTAATTACAGGTGTGGGGTAGCCACATTCTTTGATTTCCTGTCCTTGCATATTTAAACTGGTGCATGTGAAATAATTCCTGCTTTAAAACTTCAGCTTGGCCAGCTAAGAACTTGGTTATATTCAACTGGACGTATAAGAGAATTTAAGTACCTTTTATCTGCACTTTTTTAAAAAAATACAGTATTTAATTGATTTAAACTGTGTATGAAGGAGTGTTGAAGGAATTTTTAGCTGAAGTTATTCTGCTCTTCAGTAACTTGAACTGAAGCTAGTGTTGGCTGAATTTTGTTATTTGCTAGTAATTACAGGTGTGGGGGTAGCCACATTCTTTGATTTCCTGTCCTTGCATATTTAAACTGGTGCATGTGAAATAATTCCTGCTTTAAAACTTCAGCTTGGCCAGCTAAGAACTTGGTTATATTCAACTGGACGTATAAGAGAATTTAAGTACCTTTTATCTGCACTTTTTTTAAAAATACAGTATTTAATTGATTTAAACTGTGTATGAAGGAGTGTTGAAGGAATTTTTAGCTGAAGTTATTCTGCTCTTCAGTAACTTGAACTGAAGCTAGTGTTGGCTGAATTTTGTTATTTGCTAGTAATTACAGGTGTGGGGATAGCCACATTCTTTGATTTCCTGTCCTTGCATATTTAAACTGGTGCATGTGAAATAATTCCTGCTTTAAAACTTCAGCTTGGCCAGCTAAGAACTTGGTTATATTCAACTGGACGTATAAGAGAATTTAAGTACCTTTTATCTGCACTTTTTTTTTAAAAGATACAGTATTTAATTGATTTAAACTGTGTATGAAGGAGTGTTGAAGGAATTTTTAGCTGAAGTTATTCTGCTCTTCAGTAACTTGAACTGAAGCTAGTGTTGGCTGAATTTTGTTATTTGCTAGTAATTACAGGTGTGGGGATAGCCACATTCTTTGATTTCCTGTCCTTGCATATTTAAACTGGTGCATGTGAAATAATTCCTGCTTTAAAACTTCAGCTTGGCCAGCTAAGAACTTGGTTATATTCAACTGGACGTATAAGAGAATTTAAGTACCTTTTATCTGCACTTTTTTTAAAAATACAGTATTTAATTGATTTAAACTGTGTATGAAGGAGTGTTGAAGGAATTTTTAGCTGAAGTTATTCTGCTCTTCAGTAACTTGAACTGAAGCTAGTGTTGGCTGAATTTTGTTATTTGCTAGTAATTACAGGTGGGGGGTAGCCACATTCTTTGATTTCCTGTCCTTGCATATTTAAACTGGTGCATGTGAAATAATTCCTGCTTTAAAACTTCAGCTTGGCCAGCTAAGAACTTGGTTATATTCAACTGGACGATAAGAGAATTTAAGTACCTTTTATCTGCACTTTTTTTTAAAAATACAGTATTTAATTGATTTAAACTGTGTATGAAGGAGTGTTGAAGGAATTTTTAGCTGAAGTTATTCTGCTCTTCAGTAACTTGAACTGAAGCTAGTGTTGGCTGAATTTTGTTATTTGCTAGTAATTACAGGTGTGGGGTAGCCACATTCTTTGATTTCCTGTCCTTGCATATTTAAACTGGTGCATGTGAAATAATTCCTGCTTTAAAACTTCAGCTTGGCCAGCTAAGAACTTGGTTATATTCAACTGGACGTATAAGAGAATTTAAGTACCTTTTATCTGCACTTTTTTTAAAAATACAGTATTTAATTGATTTAAACTGTGTATGAAGGAGTGTTGAAGGAATTTTTAGCTGAAGTTATTCTGCTCTTCAGTAACTTGAACTGAAGCTAGTGTTGGCTGAATTTTGTTATTTGCTAGTAATTACAGGTGTGGGGGTAGCCACATTCTTTGATTTCCTGTCCTTGCATATTTAAACTGGTGCATGTGAAATAATTCCTGCTTTAAAACTTCAGCTTGGCCAGCTAAGAACTTGGTTATATTCAACTGGACGTATAAGAGAATTTAAGTACCTTTTATCTGCACTTTTTTTTTTTAAAAATACAGTATTTAATTGATTTAAACTTTGTATGAAGGAGTGTTGAAGGAATTTTTAGCTGAAGTTATTCTGCTCTTCAGTAACTTGAACTGAAGCTAGTGTTGGCTGAATTTTGTTATTTGCTAGTAATTACAGGTGTGGGGGTAGCCACATTCTTTGATTTCCTGTCCTTGCATATTTAAACTGGTGCATGTGAAATAATTCCTGCTTTAAAACTTCAGCTTGGCCAGCTAAGAACTTGGTTATATTCAACTGGACGTACAAGAGAATTTAAGTACCTTTTATCTGCACTTTTGTTTTAAAAAATACAGTATTTAATTGATTTAAACTGTGTATGAAGGAGTGTTGAAGGAATTTTTAGCTGAAGTTATTCTGCTCTTCAGTAACTTGAACTGAAGCTAGTGTTGGCTGAATTTTGTTATTTGCTAGTAATTACAGGTGTGGGGGTAGCCACATTCTTTGATTTCCTGTCCTTGCATATTTAAACTGGTGCATGTGAAATAATTCCTGCTTTAAAACTTCAGCTTGGCCAGCTAAGAACTTGGTTATATTCAACTGGACGAATAAGAGAATTTAAGTACCTTTTATCTGCACTTTTTTTTAAAAATACAGTATTTAATTGATTTAAACTGTGTATGAAGGAGTGTTGAAGGAATTTTTAGCTGAAGTTATTCTGCTCTTCAGTAACTTGAACTGAAGCTAGTGTTGGCTGAATTTTGTTATTTGCTAGTAATTACAGGTGTGGGGGTAGCCACATTCTTTGATTTCCTGTCCTTGCATATTTAAACTGGTGCATGTGAAATAATTCCTGCTTTAAAACTTCAGCTTGGCCAGCTAAGAACTTGGTTATATTCAACTGGACGAATAAGAGAATTTAAGTACCTTTTATCTGCACTTTTTTTTTAAAAAATACAGTATTTAATTGATTTAAACTGTGTATGAAGGAGTGTTGAAGGAATTTTTAGCTGAAGTTATTCTGCTCTTCAGTAACTTGAACTGAAGCTAGTGTTGGCTGAATTTTGTTATTTGCTAGTAATTACAGGTGTGGGGGTAGCCACATTCTTTGATTTCCTGTCCTTGCATATTTAAACTGGTGCATGTGAAATAATTCCTGCTTTAAAACTTCAGCTTGGCCAGCTAAGAACTTGGTTATATTCAACTGGACGTACAAGAGAATTTAAGTACCTTTTATCTGCACTTTTTTTTAAAAATACAGTATTTAATTGATTTAAACTGTGTATGAAGGAGTGTTGAAGGAATTTTTAGCTGAAGTTATTCTGCTCTTCACCCACCCGCCCTGTTTTTGTTTTGGTGTTAATCTTAGTGGCATTGAAACTGCCCGCCCCTCAGCCTGCCTCTGGGCCCATCTCATTTGCTCACTCAACTGAGTGCAGTGAGATCATATTCTGATTTCAGGCACTCCTACTGTGTACAAAGAGAGCATCTGGGAAATAAAAAAAATAAATAAATAATTAAGCTTATTTCCTGCCTTTCTTGTTAAGTGGTACAGACTATTTGTAGGCTTCTGAGCCCCCAAGCCTTTCTGTGTTTGAGGGAAGCCTTCTAGCTTGTTTTTTTTCTTATAACTAGCCAGTTTTCTAGTTTTCAGCACTCAAATCTTTTTCTTTGATCTCAGCACTTGTTCAGAAAAAAAAAAAAAACTTTCATCTGCTTTTACTGTACTTGTGTTTTTACCTACTATTTATTACTGCTTGGTGTAACTCATTCTAAGCCTTTTGGTTTAAACACTTGGGCTTCGGACCAGTTAGTTGTTTTGCACTGGGAGGGTTTGTGGTCTGCACTGTTGTGGCAGAACAGGTAGCTTACATCCTTCTAGGTTGAGAACTGCTGATTGAGGGCTCAGTGTCTGTTATTCTAAAAGTGTATTAATTCTGGTTTAAGCACTTGGCCTTTCAAGCCAGTTATTTTACATTAAGAGGGTTCGTGGTCTGCACTCTTGTGGGAGGAGAGGCTGGACTCTGCCCTTCTGAGCTGGGAATTTCTGGTTAAAGGCTTATAGTGCATGCATATCTGAACTGTTTCTTACTGAAGTTGGTGCGCCTTGTTTGCTGTGGCATAGACTGGATTCGGGCCTGCTGGATCTAGCTTTGTTTGTGTAACTTGAGCACTAATCCAGACATTCTCTAAAGTATTCAATGGTATTTATTACTGCTTGGTTGCAACTTGATTAAAGTGTAGCTATCATTCAAGTCTTTTGGATTAAGCACTTGGGCTTCAAACCAGTTGTTTTACATTAGGAAGGTTTGTGGCAAGCACTGTGGTGGCAGGACAGGTAGCTTTCATCCTTCTAAGTTGGGAACTGCTGATTGAGAGCCCAGTGTCCAAGTGTATTAGTTCTGGTTTAGGCACTTGGGCTTCAGGCCAGTTATTTTACATTAAGAAGGTTCGTGGTCTGCACTCTTGTGGGAGAAGAGGCTGGACTCTGCCCTAATGAGCTGGGAATTTCTGGTTAAAGGTTTATAGTGCCTGAATATTTGAACTGTATCTTACTGAAATTGGTTCACCTTGTTTGCTCTAGCATAGACTAGATCCAGGCCTGCTGAATCTAGCTTTGTTTATATGCTTGTTGTTTGTTTGCTTGTTATTTCCCTGGAAGCTAATTCCACCTAATACGCAACTTCTCAGCGCTTCTGTGGATCACTAGTGATATCTGCATTGCTTACTGTACTTATTTCCTTGTTTCACTTGAAAGAAAGTTACTGTTTGTCGTGTTGCATTTAGTTACTTGTAACACATTGCACTCAAGTTACCTGGCACTTGCTCACTAAAGCAATTATATAAGTCAGCACTAAAAATTAAAAGCACTACACCCTCACTCCCCACTGGCCCTTGTTTTCAATTAAGGATTTCCCAATATTATTCTAGCATGTCCAAAGGTCAGTTGTCAATCTCCTCTCCGGTCCAGCTGGTGAATCTGGGAATCTTGAGGCAATGTTATAACTGCCTCATGTACACAGACAACCCTCTCCTCCTCCCACATAACACAAATACTTGCAAGAGATGCAGCTATTTAGCCAAACTGGAGGCTGAGCTCTCTCAACTCAGGACTGGCAAGACCAGACAGGAGGAGAAGGCAACTACACACACCACAAAACCAGCCTCACATAATGCTACCACTCCACTGAATCAAACACATAAACACACAAAGACATACTCGGAGGCTCTGAGTAAAAATTTACCTAAACAGCAGAGGCCTCCAAAGCAGACACCCAAACAACTGCTACCTCAAGACACCCCACAAGCAACACATAAACCACAAAAGCAGTGTGCAAAGCAGTCACAGCCCTTAAGGCCAAATACAACACCAAACATACTTGTCATAGGTGACTCCATAGTCAGACACACTGACGCCCCACTCACCAGGCTGAACAAGGAGAGGGTCACAGTAAGCTGCCTATCGGGCGCTAGAATCCGCCACATAACACAAGCACTCGGGTCACTCCACGGCAAGTACAAATATGACACAGTCATTGTCCATGCTGGTGTGAACGACCTGAGACGCACCTCCCTGGACTACATGAAAAGAGACAGAGGAGCTCTCTGATTATGTAGCCCAGGCAGGTATGACCCTAACCCTGAGCAGTATCCTTCCTTCACCAAGAATGATGCCACAATATAGAGACAAGATGATCAGCTTTAACAATTGGCTTAATGTCTGGTGTCATTCAAAGGGGATCCAGTGTCTGTCTGCCTGGGATGACATGCTTGACAAGCCACGCTGCTCGCAAGGGACGGCTTGCACCTGTCACCCTGGGATTCCGGATATTGGCTAAGGCTCTTGCCACCCCATAGTGCCTTTTTAGGCAAGGCTCAAATTCTAAACCTACCACCCTAGAAAACAAAAATGGGAAGAAACTGAGGGTAATGCTGCTCAATGCCAGAAGTCTAAATCTCAAAATGCACGCACTCGAGGCCCTTCTCAGTATGGAGAACATCAATGTCTGTGCTGTAACTGAAACCTGGTTCAAGGCTCCTGAGAGCACCCCGCACTATTAGGTTTTACCTCATATCATGCGTTCCGGCCCAAAACCCGGACCACACCACAAAAGGAGGGGGTGTATCCATATTCATAAAGGATACCCACACCTCCAGGTTGGTGGCAACGCATCAAGCTTCGGAAACCATCCAGGTGCAACTAACCATAGGCAAAACTGCTCTACAAATTGTAGCATGCTACAGGCCACCCTCTCAAACTCAGGAACCCCACACAGCCTTCCTGAAGACACTGGAGGGTATAAATGTATCTCCAAACACCATCATATTGGGTGACTTCAACTACCCAAATATAGACTGGGAACATTACTCAAGCCCTAACTTTCTAGCCCAACGGTTCCTGGAGTTCATAAATTCAAATGCCATGGAACAGCTAGTCACTGTTCCCACGAGAGGAGAAAATATACTAGATCTCATTTGTCACAAACATGGGGACAAAATGCTCCACACCGGAAGTATATCCCTCATTGGTGAGATCTGATCATAAACTAATCTCACTGGAAATCCACATCCCGCCCCCACCCCAAACAAAAAAGACCATAGTGAAGAACTTCTCTAAAGCAAACTTCACACTACTCAAGACTGGTGTAGTATCCTTCAAGGCCCCTGAGCCAGAGGAAACCACAACCCAAGCTGCGGAAGCCCTTACAAATGCCTTCTATGAACACCTCCAGGACTGCATGGATCAGGCAATCCCAAATAAAACCAAGACTCTTTCCACAAAGGGCAAACGTCCAGTCTGGTGGTCCCCAGCCATTAACAAACTTTACAATAAGAGGAGAAAGCTATTACATGATAGAACAAAATCCATAAAAGGGAAGTCACCCCTGATCATTATTAGTAAAAAATACGAGCACTCATAAAATCAACTAAGGCCAATTTTGAGAGAAAAATTGCCATGGATTCAAAGGACAATCATAAGGCCTTTTTCAGCTATGTTAGGAACCTGGGTGGAAACTCCCAGATATGCTCAGAATTAGTCCAAAATGATACAAAAATCACTGAACCCACAGACATTGCCAACATACTGGCAGACAGGTTCAGTGCAAACTTCACCCCTCTCCCCTAAAGGAGAGATAACTATCCCAGCCGAGTGTAGCCTCCCGGACATCTCAAATGCGCAGGTGAAAGCTCCGCCCCCTAAAGCTAAAAGCACAGCATCAATGGGACCGGATGGTGTCCCCGGCTGTGTGCTACACGAGCTAAATGAGGAATTAACCCCGCACATAAGGCAGCTGTTTAATCTCAGCCTTACCACAGGATACGTGCCCAAGGAGTGGCGTGACGGCAACTGTGGTCCCACTCCACAAAGGCGGCGCCTCACGGACCCTGGTAATTACCGCCCATAAGCTTAACAAGTCTAGTCTGCAAAGCTATGGAGAGGATCATAATGGAGCTCATAAACAAAGATATAGGGACTTGCAGACATTGGACCCGACCCAGTTTGGCTTTGTCAAGGGAAGATCATGCCTTTTGAACTTGGTCGACTTCTTCAAACAGTCACCAAGGCCATTGATGAGGGAAAGGCAGTCCATACAGCCTACCTTGACCTTGCAAAGGCTTTTGACACAATACCCCACTCGGGTATTGTAGAAAGACTTACCAGCTTAAATGTAAACCCATATGTCACAAGATGGGTTGCAAACTGGCTTAAGGACAGAACCCACAGGGTTAGAGTTGCTGGCGCTGTGTCAGACTCCAAGCCGGTCACAAGTGGTGTCCCACAGGGCTCGGTCCTTGGCCCCCTATTGTTTGGCATCTACTTCTCATTAGTACAGGCCAGCATGGGAGGACTTTGGCTGACAAAGTTTGCAGACGACTGCAAACTGGGCGCCATAGTGGAAAGTGCATCGGACACGGATATCCTTCAGAAGGGACTCACGGAAACAGATAGCTGGTGCCAGAGCCATGGCCTGAAGTTAAACGCCAAAAAATGTATAGTCATACCCTTCGGGAAAAACAAGGTAACCCCAAGCTACCATATAGGTGGCAATCCACTAAGCACAGAAGAGGTTATCAGGGACCTGGGGACCCAGGTTGACAGTGGCCTTTCTTTGACACTCACATTGCTAAAGTGGTTAGAAAGACCTTCTACATTGCCCACCTGATCATGAAGGGATTCACATCCAGATCTAGTGAGGTCATTGTTCCCCTGTACTCTTCACTTATCAGACCAATGATCGAGTACAATGCCCCATTCGGGATGCATCTCACCAGACATCTGCAGCAATTGGAGAGACCCCAAAAGTTCCTCACCAAAAGGATAAAGGGACTCCAAAATCTGTCATATGCTGCCAGATTGAAGAAACTCCAGCTCTATTCAGTCGCATACCGCCTGCTCAGAGGTGACATGTGCCTGACATACAAGGCCATGTCCAACCCGGAATTAATGGACATGCTCCACCTCAAAAATCCAAATCCACCAAAACCACTAGAGCAAGCGACTTAAACCTTAGCACGGATATAAATAGGACGTGCTGGAGGGATAGATTTATCACTCAGAGACTCCCTATGCTGTGGAATAAAATCCCGGTCCATGTGAGGCAGAGCACCTCGCTGACTCTGTTCAAGAGAAATCTAGACCTGTGGATGGGAGATCGTAGGTTTACCCCTGGAATCATCTCTGTGTCACTGCTGGACAGAGGCACAACAAACTAATGGGCACAGTATTTTTTCATATAAGGGGTGGCGTAAGCCACAAAAATTTGGGCTAGGCTTATAAATGCCTTAGGGCAGATAGCCTAGTATAAACCTATGAACCTATGAACACATACCGCATTCCTCTGGAATGAAGTTATTCAGCCCACTAAGATCTACTATAGACCTGCACTTCCACATCTTAATGGGTACCAAAAATAATCTGGAGAAAAAAACGTTTGTATTCAGTCTACTGGAACCTCTCACACTGTTCTTTCTGCTAACAGTTGTTGTACTTGCCTCTTATTGCACTTTCTGGAAGACTGGCATGGCTGGTTATGGTAGCAATGATCATCATGACCTGGACTTGAATGGCATGAAATGATCTCTCTTATCCAGCTCTACCTAGTAGACCAATGGAAAAGGTAAAGAGAGAACATCTTGCTAACTACCTCCTATTGAATGTAGTCAGTGTGGGATTCAGAACTGATAAGATCCCTATTTAGAGGAATCCTTATTTCCCGGGGAATATGGGCATTCACAAATGCCAGACCACTGGCACTGTTAACTCCTGGGAGAGGACCTATTCAATCCCATACACTGTTACTGCAAGTTCCATGGAGCACTTGTCTCCTTTGGGTCTTAGGAAAGAATGCTAGGGAAAGTGAAATGTGCAACCTCAGCAGCTGAAAGGGATCATAATTTCTCCTTCATGCCCTGGAGATGCTGGTCAATTTCAGGACCAAACAACAATAGCCCTGAAAGGGTACATTCATAAATGCCACTTTAATGTCCTAAGCAAAAATAGTAAGGTGCATCCAGAAGTGTTTATGCACATCTATACCAGCTCCAACTATCCTCACCACAACCTCTGCAACATTAAACACTACCCAGATCACAAGACTGCTGACCAGAGAAGTGGAAGTCTGAAAGATGAGCTGTTATTAGCACCACCGGGGAGACTTTTGGCAGTAAGGAATATTTTACCTTGGATGCCCTACTGAAAATAAAACATCTAAATAAGATAATTCAGTGCCCTAATATTGCAGAACAAAATATGCAAATACCTGCTTACCCCACCTGTCCAGCAGCAAAGATTCCTTGTCTAGAAGGATTAAGAGACTGAGAATGATTGGCATAGGTCTAACATTCCTTATTTAATCTCCTGAGGGAATGAGCTACAGTGTCAGGATACCCCAGATAGTCCTCACTGCATCTGCTGCAACATCCCTCAAGTTGGAGATCACCCAATGAGGTACTAGTGGAATCAATAGGCAGCCAGATGTCCTTTTTCCCTTCTGAGGAATATAGAATTCCTGAAGAGAACAATTCCCAGAAGGGAAATGTAGAAAAATCATCTTATGTGGGATTACCCCAAATAGCACTCACTGCACCTCCTACAATATCCCTCAAGTTAGGGTGGTGCTTAGTGGAATCAACAGGCAGCCAGATGCCCCTTTTCCCTTCTGGGGTGAGGGGATGCCTAAACAGAACAATTCCCTGCAGGGAAAAGTAGGAAAATAATCTTATGTGGGGCTGGGGGGTCAACAAGATGAGGCACTCTGGTCCTTTTCTTTGAAATGTCCAATGAATCCACTGTGCCACAGGAAGAAAATAGGAACTCAGAAGTCAAATGACCTGAAGCTGGACATCCCTAAGGTGTCAGCAAAGAAGTCAGGGATGCAGCCTGTAAGGAAGCCTGTCTTGAGAAAAAAGATCTATGACTGACTGACTGATGCTGGTCTATCTAACACTGCGCAGACAGATGACGGTTAAGCCACTGGTTTAATGGGAGGTGGGTGAGGGCTTCTGCTCTGAGAAGTTCTGTTTGAACAGAGGACAGGTGTGCCCCCAATTCTTCTTGAATATTATAAATACAAGACTGAATAATCCTTAGGACAAGGAATCCATAGGATCATAAGAGATTACTAGGCTATTGACCCTGAAGCCCTTAAGCCTAGCCAAGAGTTTAGCCCATGTTTAGACAAATCGGCACCTGATCCCCTGTCCAGCAGGGACACGGGGTGGAATCCCAGGGGTATATTTTCTGTTTCCCATCCATTTATCCAGGTTGAGCTTAAAAAGGGGTAAAGAGGTACTCTGCTTGATGTGAGAGGAAGTCTAGTCCACAGAAGGGGAGTCTCTGGGACACAAATCTGTCCCACCAACAAGTCTCAATGTCAAAGACCAGGTTGAGGTCACGTGTGCGGGTTACCCGAGTAGACCTTGACTTGCGGATATGCAGCAGTCCCATCAAGGTGGAGTCTGTGATCACCTTGTACTCCAGACAGAGGTCACTTCTGAGGAGTCTGTATGAAACGGAGCACAGGCATAGGGCTTTTAGCCTATCTTTGTATGGTAGATGTTTGAGGCCCTGGATTCTTCTGGTGAGGAACCTCTGTGGGCTCTCCAGCTGCTGCATGTGCTTTGAGGTACATGCTGAAAGGGTTGTTGTACTCAATAATGGGCCTTGGAAGGGAAGAATACACTGATGTTATGAGCTCCTTTTCCCTGGATGAGATACCCTTACTTATGAGGTGGGCCATGTAGACTGCTTTCTGAACAACCGAAGCAACATGGTGGTCAAAAGTAAAGTTGCTATCAACCTGGGTGCTCAAATCCCTGACGACTGATTGTGTGCTTAGGGTGTTATTAATGTGATAATTTGTGGGTATGTCACTCTCCCCAAAGGGGATGATGATGCATTTTTTAGTATTCAGCATGAGACCATCTTTCTAGCACCAGTCATTTGTCTGAGTGAGACCCTCTTGGAGGATGTCCACATCGCTAGGGGAATTGATGACAGCACCCAGGTTGCAGTCATCCGCAAACCTGGTTAACCATAGCCCACTGGTTTTAGCCTGCACCTCAGAAAAGTATATCCCAAATAACGGAGGCCTCAAGACCGAACCCTGGGGTACGCAGCTTATGACTCTACTGCTTGAAGTCGCTTCCCCTATTTTGACTATGTGGGTTTCATCAGTGAGCCAGTTTGCTACCCATCTGGTAACATATGGATTGATGCCTAGTTGACAGAGTTTATCTATTATGCCCAAGTGAGGCATAGTGTCAAAGGCCTTGGCCAGTTCAAGGTAGGTGGTGTGTGCTTATCTTCCCCTTGATTATTGATTGATTAGCAGACATGACCTTCCCTTGATGAAATCAAACTGTGTAGGATCAAGTGTTTGGAAGTTGCCAGTGTCCTTGTTAATGAGGTCTATGATAATCCGTTCCATAGCCTTGCAGATCAGGCTAGTTAGGCTGATGGGTCTATAATTTTCCAGATCAGTAGAGGCTCCAACTTTGTGTAAAGGGATGACCGTGGCTGTCCTCCACTCAGCTGGGATGAAGCCAGTACTCAGGCTTTGGCTGAATAGGGTGCCTAATGGTGCTACAAGTTCCTGCCCGAGTTCATGTAGGATGCAGCCTGAGATGTTATAGGGTCCCATGGAGGCTGTATTTTTCTGCCTTTGAGTGAGCAGTGATGACCTATTCCCTAGACATAAGGGAAAGAGGGCAGGTACTGGGGATGTCCTGATTTACTGAAGGGGGGAACAAAGAGATAAAATTTTCACTGAATCTGTCAGCCAGCAAGTTTGCTATATCTACAGCATGATGTCCTTGACCGCCAATTCTGAACAAATCTGGGTGCTTCCTTTTAGGTTGCAGACATATGTGAAGAAGGCCTTATGATTGTGTCTAGCAGATGTGGCCAATTTGGAATGGAAGTTTGCTTTGGAGGATTTCACTAGTGCTCTTACTTGCCTGTTCAGGATAAGGAGACATTGCTTACAACTGGGCATCTGCTCCTTCTTGGTCTTGGATAGCAATTTTTTTCCTTTTGTTAATACAGTTTATTTACTGCAGATGTCCACCAGACAGGTTTGCTCTTCCTTGCGGAGGATGATTTAATACTTTCAGGTATTCCAGATTCCATAAATCTATATAAATGCTCGTATAGTGCTTTGTTGTAGTTTTGGATATTGGTGCCAGTTCCTACAGAGAGGGAGGGTTCTGTTTATACCATACCTCAAGAAGCTGTAATCAGCTTTGGAGAAGTTTTTATGTCTGATCCTAGCTAGAGGGGGGGGGGTTTGGTGAAGATGGTGACTATGAAAGTGACTGCTCTGTGGTTGGCTCTTACCAGGGAGGATAATAGGGATGCTGCAGTGGTTACTCATGTTGGTTAATATCAAGTCTAAGATATTATCACCTCTTGTGGCGGTACAGACTAGCTGTTCCAAGACATTTGCATTGACAAAATCAAGGAATCTCTGGGCATTTGTGTTCTGGCATGAGTAGTTCTTACAATCTATGTTTGGGAAGTTAAAGCCACCCAGGATCAGGGTAAAGGGTTGAATTTTGATGGATTCAAACAGGTGCAAACAGGCGGATAGGGCATCTTGAGTCAAATTTGGAGGCAGATAGCTAGCTATGATTTGAATAGGGGTCTTTTGTCAGTGGTTAACTGCACCTGGAGTGTCTCCTGTGCATCATACTGTTTGACCAGCCTGAAGATGTGTATGTCTTTAATGTATATTGAAATTCCACCTCCTTTGGCTTTACTGTCCACAGCTTGGGGTCTGAATGCATGATAGGATGAGAAACCAGGTAAAGCTGGGGTGCTCTCCTCAGCTTTGAACCAGGTTTCTGTGACTGCACAGATGTCAGCATTTTCCAGGGTTAGGAATGCTTGCTATGAGTGCAGTTTCATGTTTAGACTCCTGGCGGTTAGCAGCATGACCTTTAATTGATGTTTTGTTGAAATTTTTATGTTGGTGGTTTTAACCTCATCACTTTTCCTAAAAAAGGTATTATTGGGGAGGCATGAGCCTTTGCCGGAAGCCTGAAGCCCAAGTGAGACAGATGCAGGCCATCTCTGGCAATGCATTGTGGTCTGGCAATCATATCTTCCCAGGCTGTCAGCTACTGGATCCCCCTGGAATGACACCAGAAACTAAGCCAAATGTTAAAGTCAATCATTTTCTGTTTGTATTGAGGCATCATTCTGGGTGACGGCAGAATGCTGCTTAAGGCTAGGGACATACTTGCCTGGGACACAATCAGCAAGCTCAATAATGTCTCTCTTCATATAGTCCAGAGAGGTACATCTCAAATCATTCACACCAACATGGGCTATGACAGAGTCATAACAGTATCTGTTGTTGAGAGGCTTGAGTGTGTATGTGATGTGGCGGAGTCTGGCACCTGAGAGACAACCGTGACTTTCTCCTTATCCAGCCTGGTGAGAGGCACATGTGTGTGTCTCACAATGGAGTCTCTTATGACCACTCATGCATCTATGCTAATATAGCTGTGTGACAGAACCTGGTTCTGCAACCCAGGATTTAAAACATATACTTGAAGAGCTATGGCAGTTAAAACCCCCACACTTGGGGTGTAGAGTACTTGCCATCATGCAAAAACATAATTTGTACTTCCATCTTACTTATTTATCTGACATTTGTTAACCAGATTAGTCTGACTGGGCAAGAAAGCCCTTTTTCAGCAGAGACCCAAAGAGAAAAGCTCCAAACGTATAACATATGTAAAATGTATACAAGGACAAAATACTAACAACAGTGCTATAAATAACACAGTAGATACAAAAGCACATCTGGACTTATTAACAAAAGAAATTAAACAGTTTCATTCACGCAGAGAGACTACAACCAGCACATTGGCAAATTGTCAACCAGTTAAGTAATGCAGTGTCAATTCCATCTGTTAAGACTGCGAGACAACAGGTTACTTACTGCTTTAGACAGTCAGGTATAGATAATGTAACATTCTAAAAGCAGAGGTATGGGAGAAAGGAAGATGAGGAGGAACAGGTCAGGATGGAGTAGGGCAGGGACAGCTCCACTTATTAAGCATGTAATCTTTTAGTGTTTTTTTAAACTGAGACGGTTAGAGATGGCTCTAAAGGATTAGCTAGTACTGAGTGTGTGATGTGGAGTTGGAAGTAGGAGTTGGTTCTGTACTTCTGGCCACAACAGATTTTTTAGGGCAGTGCAGTGATGGGGAGTGGTAAAGTAGATTAGCAGCAAATCTAGCAATCTTATTGAAGGTGGATTCAAGTTTGGCCATGAGGTTATATTTTCATGAGTTAAATTTTCTTTCATGTAATTTTTCAGTATTATTTAAAGATTTTGAGCTACAGTCTTCTGCAACATAAGCTTGTTTTACAAAAATGGAGCCCAGTATGCTGATCCTAGGGGACGGATTTGGTATGTGTCCTGCTACAGGTGTTATGCTTAGGACTCGCACAGTATGTGTACTCTCCATGTAAGAAAAGGGGTGTAAGCCTGCCAAGAAAAGGATCAGTCTCCAGTTAGGCACTGCTGGCAGGTGACGAGTGTGTCTATTTTAATTTTCATCTTAAAGTACCCGCCTTCTAAGTACTATACAGTTGCATGAGGAACAAATAAAAAATATCGCTATAAAGTACAGATGGGGCAAATAAAAATATAAAAATAAAATAAAAGTAAAATACTGCTGTAGTAAGCAACAATGCAAATCATTGCTGCCACGAGACCAGATGAAAATGAAGAAATTCAAATACATCTGCCACACCTCCACAGGAATACAGTTCAGTAACAGCGATTGTTTGACCTGTCAAAATTATTAAAGAATCCAGGCATCTGTTTCAAAGTCAAAACTGACAGCAAGCAGAAATCTTTACTTTTTAATGTCATTAACAATTAGATGATTCATATATTTTCTTATCATCACCCTTGATATCCAGTGTAAACCTTCAATCAAGGGTCAAGTGCTCCATCAAAGAAAAATACACAACTTAATGACCAATCCAAACAAATAAAAGAAATTTAAAAACACATCCCATCACATTCTTTGCTGTACAAAAGTGTTAAATTGAACAGCCATTAGTCTCTCTTCACAAAAGCCCCAAGAAAATGGAAGTGGATTCCACTCAAAGCAGCACCAAATTTTATGCAGTCCCTCCCCTTCCATTTCTGTAGACCAGGGATGTCCAAACTTTTTTCACCAAGGGCCATATGCGGTAAAATACACAAACAGCCGGGCCACTCACTCGAGGTGAAGTATGTATTGCCTCACCTGGTTTATTTAATTTTAAGTAACCTAAATCAATCAGCCAACAACACTGCTTTTCATGAATAGGATTTTTTTTTTTTTTTTAGAACAAAAAAGGTTGGCAGTTCATTCTCAAAACAGCTGCCTCTGATTGCTTCTGGACGGTGGTCCTTCTTGACAGACCTGGAGGGGGTGGGGATTTAAAATAAATGATATACTATATTTCAAGCTTGTTATGCAAATAAGTTTTGATTGTTAACAGAGCAACTAATATTTGTTTTAAAAATGCTATCAACATAAAATGATTACATTTATTAAGTAATAGGGCTTAATAACACATGGAACGTGTAATATATTTTGAACTCAGGGGAACACGGTTGCGCTCAGTGGGAACAATTAAGTTGCGCTTCGGACCTGCCAGCATTCCTGCAGGCCAAAGTCAGTTTTGTGGTTAAGATGCGAAGGATGTCACAGAGATGGTCGTTGGTCATTTTGGTTCTCAATCTGTTTTTGTTCAGCATCATCTGAGAAAATGTTTGTTCACATATGTATGTTGAGCCGAACAGACTAATCATTCTTTTTGCGTGGCGTCTCATCAGAGGAAACTTGGCTTCTTCCAAGCTCCGGTAGAAGTCAGGTAAGGAGAGAAGCTGATGTTGATTCTTCAGAGAATCATCACACTGCATTTCTTTAAGACCTAATTGCAGACTCTCTTCCACTTCTTCTGCATTTATCATGAAGGGAGTCGCGAACAGCTTGATATTGTTCTCAATGGTAGAAAAATCTTGGAAGCTCTGAGAAAATTCTGTCATGAGAGATGTGATCACAGACGCATATTTCCCCTTTTTATCAGAGAGATCGGCCTTTGGAAATGCCGATCTGATTTCGGACAGTGTGGGGAAGTGCACGACACTGAAGGTGCGCAACTGTGCCTCAAACAGTCGGAGCTTCACACAGAATTCTTTCATGTGTGCGTGAAGCTGCAGTGTGAGTTGGTCTTTGCCTTGTAGGTTTTTGTTGAGTGTGTGGAGGTGTTCAATGAGATCAACTAAAAACGCCAGGTCTGCCAACCATAGAGGGTCACTCAGCTCGTGAAGAGGTCGGTCCTTTTCTTTCAAAAACTGGTCGATCTTTGATCCCAGAGAATAAAACCGCCGAAGCACGGAGCCGCGACTTAGCCAGTGTACTTCTGAATGGTAGAGCAGGTCCCCATATTCAGCATCAATGTCAGTTAAGAAAGTTTGAAATTCTCTGTGGTAGAGTGCTCGTACTCAAATTATGTTTACCATTTTCACAACAGTGTTCATCACATCGTTAAGCTGTACTGTCTTGGCACAGAGTGCTTCTTGGTGGATGATACAGTGCATTTTAACTGCCTCACCTCTGCTCTCCTGCACCTTGGTGCACACCATAGAGGCCATTCCTTTGTGCTCGCCTGTCATAGCTGGAGCTCCATCCGTTGCAACTCCACACAACTTGTCCCATTTAAGTCCTATCTTGTCAATTGCATTTGACATAGCTTCAAAAATGTCTTTACCCATTGTTGTGGTATGTAGACTGCTGAGATCAAGCAGCTCCTCCGTAACGCAAAAATTATTGTCAACTCCCCGCAAAAAAATTAATAACTGTGCAGTATCTGTGGTGTCTGTGCTGTCATCACATGTAATGGAGTAGAAAACAAAAGCACACATTTTGTCTGACAGTTGATGTTTTATGTTGGCTGACAAGTCTTCGATGCGCCGCACAACTGTGTTCCTTGATAGGCTAACGCTGTTGAATTCTTGACTTTTTTCTGGGCACATTATTCCTGTGACTTTAGTGAGGCACTGTTTTATGAAGTCACCATTTGAAAAAGCCTTCCCAAGCTGGGCAATGAGTTGAGCCACCTCATAGCTGGCTATTGTGGCATTTTCTTGAGTTTTTTTTGGCACGGAAAAAACACTGTTGTTGAGCTAGCAAGATAGTGGTCATCTGCTTAACCTTCTGTTCTCGTTCCACACCAGTGTAGGACATGTAGGTCTGATGTTTAGTTTCGTAGTGTTGTCTTACATTGTACTCCTTCAACACTGCGACACTCTCATTACAAATCAAACATACACACTTCCCCTTGACTTCCATAAAGAAGTATTCATTTTCCCACAGTGTCTGAAATTTTCTACACTCGCTTGCTATTTTGCATTTCTTTGGTGTTGTCATTTTCAGTGCGCTGTGGCAACATTTTTCTTTCCTTAATTTTGTTTTGTAGAGGAACTGCCTTGATCAACTCAGTAGCTCCACCTAGAGTTAAAACCAAGAAATGCAATACCGCCAGGTTTCATGTGCGGGCCATATTCTGGTATATTTTTGGAATTTGCTGTGGGCCAATTAAAAATGGATCACGGGCCATAGTTTGGACACCCCTGCTGTAGACTCTCAGAAGCAAACGATTACATACTGTTGGCAGCAAGATTTCAGAACACCACATCAGACAGTTGTACTCAACAGAATATTAATAGATTGAAACAGTTATCCTCCTTTAGGCTTCAGGTTAGCCATGGTAATGACACAGTAAGGCAAAAAAAAAAAAAAAACTCACAGCACAACACAAAGACAATGAACCAGAAAAGTCCAGAGGTCTACAGATCAGATGAAAATGCTAAACCAGCCAATCCTCCAAAATAAAGGACAAAGAACAACACAAAAATAAACAGAAGATGCAGCACAAACCAGAGATGGATCAAACAGCATAAGCAGTCAGCTGCTGCTGTCTTGGACTCAGAGCCCACATACAGTGGCACAGGTGCTTAAAGCAGTAGCCACTCCACCTTACGTGTCAGTCCAAAGAGGAATGGGCTAAGGGAGGAAAAATCTTCTAACTCCTGTAGGATGACTGCCTGCAATAACAGACTCAAACATTCCATACCAAGTGTCTTTGGATGATAGGAAGCTGGGAGGCCCAAATACAAAAAAATACACATCAGGACAATGGCATAACCCCCCCCCCAGCAAGACACAACTATCTAAATCAGAAAGGACCAGCAGAAGGAAGGGTATATGAAAATCCTAGTTCCTACTACCATGGCAGATCATGTGTTAACATTTTAACAGGTCTGTAATGCATCGTTTAAGGTTAAATAAAAGTACCATTGTGACTGAATTTCTCAAACTATAAATTAAAATGGCCTCAGGAGCGCACTAATATAAAAGTTAAGAAATACAAACTAAAACGCAATTTTCAAGGTTGTTACTTCAGAAAAAATTAGAAGAGTTTTTTTAAGTGCTTACTACCTCGGAGGTCATACCACAGTGTCACAAAAGGGCTGAATCTTGATGACACAACACTCAAGTGAGCTTGTGACAAGATAAACTCACAATTTTCTCTTGTCTCATGCATGAATACAGATGCAATCAGCTGTTTCACAAAAACACTTCACATTTTATAAGATCAGTATGTGTCCAAGGAAGGTATTTACAGCAGCATGTGTGTCTATAAATACTTTTGCACTTGCTAGTTAGTTCCTCTACATTAAGATAAGCGCATTCTTCACTGTAACAATAGTGTAACTTCCTAAACTGTAGCCATTTCCTCATCTCATAAAGGCAGTGCTAATGAAGGAAAGCAGTGCCATGACAGGTCAATCACACTTCTGCTTACTTTCTGTCTTGAACTATTAAATAAACTGTAAGACTGTGCATTTTAAGTGCAACATGGCAAGCAAAGCACTTGCACAGAGATTTTTCATTAAGAAGAGAATCTAAATGCTCTATTTACTTATTAAAGCAGGTTATTTTATTAGCAAAATAATTTTATTTTTATCTACCCTGAAACATTAATTTCCTGTGCTCTAGGACACACACTTCTTACACAGTGAGACTCTGGATACAAGTTAATGAATTAAATTACTTACTATCCGAGACATTTTAGGTTTTTCAGCCTATGTATTATGCTTGCACCTGGCAAATGTAACACAATCTAGATCAGCTGTAGACACCTCCCCACTGCACTGGACTGGACTGCAGAACACAAAACTCCTGTATCCTGCTTCATCACAATTTCAGTTGTGGAGGATCAATGCTGCACACCTGTAGTAACGTATCATTCAGAACAATATGGTTCCCCGGTAGTTTCCAGCAAAGTGAGCAGCAGCCAAGGTAATGCAGTAGGAACGAGGTCAGCCTTAAAAAACTTTATGCCATTCTAAGGATATACCAGAGATTCATACCGAAACTAACTGATTCTCTGTCAGACTAGACCTAGAGATATCAGTTATAAAAAAATAGTTATGTATATTTACAATATTGACTGATTGGAAAGAAGGCTACTGCTGGGATTTCTTCTTCTTCTGAGACCCTCATCTCAGTGCAAAATTATTACATGCTCAATTCCCATCAATATGCATCATGACAACTTGTCAAGCTAGAACCATGACTCAATCCTCGAGTCTTCCAGTTTGACCTTCTACTACAGAGGAAGCACAGCTATAAAGACAATAAACAAAACCATAAAATTATTTACCTACAACAGCCTTTGAAGTTGGATGGAGAGGATATCCAAAAACTGGAGAATAGTGGGAGAACAATAAACATCCACTGCAGAGGACCTTGTCTCAGATCTACCAATATGGTACATACATACACATGTCCGACTTTGAAGGCCCTATGCAGTCTGTGAAGGATTTCAAATCATGGCAAAAAAAAGAAAAGGATGGCAAAAACCAAAGGAAAGCCTAAAGGTAAAAGGTTCAAAAAGGTGAGTACAGAAGCAATGAATTATCAAATAAAACATGCCTAACTCTGAAATCATGATCAACCACTATTTTTTGGCAAAAAATATAAATAAATGGCCAAAAGTCACAGCACACACGATCAGCACAGCTTTAGCTATATGGGCTATTTCCCGCACAGATTATTACAGTCTGACATCTTGCAAAGCCTCAGGGCACCTTCCATGCACCCAAACCATCAGACAGGTTGAGCTGAGCGCCAACCATTTAGAGCTTTCATGCCAACAGAGACAGGGAGACTGAGCCCTGAAAACACAATGCTAGGAACAATAAAAAATAAATGTCCACACCCTGGCATAAAAAACACACCAAAAAACAAAGGAGATGGAGGGAGGGAGCGGAAACTGCAGTTGTGATCATTCAAACATCAACTGTTATAGGAAGTTTATTACACAACTGTACTATGTCTGTTATACTGACCACTGCTTCAGTAGCCTTACCTAAAGGAGTAGATTACCTTAGATTACTACATTTAGGAGGTAGAAGCTGAAGGGTCCAAGAACTCCTTGAAAACGGTATTCCATGTTGAGAACCTCAAGTTAGCCTGATGAGCTGCTTCAAATGAAAATCAGGAGAAGGCCACCGGTTCACTTGAGGCCTCATATGCAAAACCTCTTTCAAAAACATGTTGACATGAGAATCATTTGAAAGAGGAGGATCCATGGGCAGACATGCTGCAATGGCTGATAAATGACCCTTGATGGAGGAGTAATAAAGGCCACAGATAAGTAGTAATACACACAAATACTGTAAAACCAGAGAACAACTAGCTCTAAATGGATGCTGGTTATGTTGTTGGCGCTGACAAAAACCTTTTCCCATTTACTAATATATGATTTTATAGTAACAGGCTTTCTTGCCTCCATTGGTACCTGCTGCACATCCTCAGTAAACAGGCACCTAAAAGGAATTAAGACCATATTATTCAAGCAGTTAATTGAAGCCGATTGGGATCAGGGTTTATCAAACACCCCTGTTCTTGTGTGAATAGATCCAGTCTGTGAGGAAGCAAGCAGTATTAAAGAAGGGAGAACCACGGCTGCCTGGACCAGAAGTCGTCACCACAATGATCTTGGGGGATTCCTTCTGATTCTTCAGTAGTAGTCTGGGTATCAGTGGAAAAGCATACAACAACATTCTTGTCCAAGGAAAACAAAAGCCATCTGTCTTCCGCTCCTTTCTGCATGAACTCCTGCAGAAGAATCTTACTTGCTTCCTGTCTGAAAAGTAAGCTGTTAAGTCTGTTTGAGAAACTCACCACAGATGGATCAAATCTTTGAAGACACCCTGATCTAGTTTCCATTTGTTAGGGTCTGCCCTTGTCCTGCTCAGCCCGTCTGCCACACAATTTTGCACTGACGAAATGCAGGAGGCCTGCAGTTTGGCTGTGTTGTGAAGCTATATGCAAAACTAACACAGCTAGCCCACAAAGGGGATATGACCTGCACCCCCCTTGCTTACTGATGTACCACATGACTGTCATATTGTCTGTAATAATTTGAAGAGGTCCCAGGGACCAAAGATAATTCAGAGTTGAGTGTTTTGATCAGGGCAAGCATCTATTTTTATATTTATCTACCTGTGTCTGTCCTTGGTGTCCCAAACACTTTGCACTTCTATCTCTCCTGAAATTGCTCTCCAAGCAATGTCTGAGGGGTTTGTGGTGACTAATTTTGATGGAAATGGGAGGGAGAAGGGAATACCTGGATTTAGGTATATCTGCCATTTCCACAAAGTGATTTCTCTTCTGATAACCCCCAGCACTAGGATTTGAAAAGACAAAGGATGTTGATGCTGGGACCAAAGAGACTTCAGATGCTACTGTATCTCTCATGTCACAATACTACTCCATTGTATATTACGCTATTGTATCTCTGAGACCAACACACACTGAATGATTTCTTGTTACCAAGTGAAACTGCCAAAATATGTGTTAATGTTCCTGTTAGCTTTATTATCAACTTGAACTGCGATAATATGTGTTACCATGTTATTTATTACTATCATTTCTCTGATTGTTTCACTACTGTTTAAAATACTGACTATTATGTAGAGCTTTTCCCCCTGGGCCTCCACTGAAAATGGGCAAACCTGCCCAGTCGAACTTCCCTGGTAAACAAATGTTAGATAAATAAACATGAAGTCTTGTCAGGGTATCATTCGAATCACAGATGTCATGAGACCCAAAATCTTGAGATATTCCCTCACAGTGATTGAAGTCTGAGTGGAAAACCTTAGAAACAGATCTAGAAAAATAAAAAGAAACTATGTTCTCCATCTTTCTCCAGATCCCCAATGAGACTCTCCACTTAGCCAGGGTTCCAAGCCAAGTCCTGTAGCACTCTCTCTGTCCAACCAGTGGTTCGTGTCCCTGTCCAAGTATCTGACGCACACACACACACACACACACACACACACACACACACACACACACACACACACACGCGTACACAAAGAGACACAATGAAAGATTTAAATATATTTAATAATAAATAATAAAGAACAACAAAATATTAAAGTATATATTCACAGTGACATCAGATTTCAAATCACAGGAAATATTTAAAATAATATAAAAAGGACAGGCTCAGACAAATAAAGAAAAACAATATCTAAACTAAGCTTCACTATATTCCTGACTGCATCTAACAGAGTTACTATCCCCTACTTAGCAGAGTAAGGAGGACAATGTGGTGAATGGTTCTTCTTGTTGTCAGGCCCAAGACAGAATACAGAATGCTCAGTCTCACAGAGACGTCTCAAAATAATATCTAAAATATCACCTCTGGAATAGCTTGCAGAATTACATCACTTCTGATCATCTAACTTCTAGTTCCCATGCAAACCCCCATTGCTGGAAGATGGCAGGACTTGGCACCTACCTCTAAAAATACACACACAAGGGCTTTTGCTCAGATCTGTGGCAGGTGCTGAAAGTCATAAAACAACTGCATACCTTCACACTTCCAGAGTAGTAATAAGTTCACCTCAAAGACAGTACAGAAAGCTTCGTAGTACAGACTTAGTTTCTCTAGCTGCACTAAAATCTGTGAGACAGCATCTTTATGACCCAGCATAAAAAGTGCTTTAATTTCAGACATAATTTAAAGTTTGCTGGACTGAGGTTAACCTCCTGATTTCCAGTTTGCTCTATTAAAACATATACATTTAAACAGTTACAATATTGCATGCACGTTTCTGTTCTCTCCAGTAGGGCAAACTGTGGATACATTTCAAACACAAGCACTTTACAAATACTTTTTCAACACAAACATCTGCACAAATCAGTTTGATATACACATGACATGCAGTTTTAATACATTTGTAACACACGCATCTTTTATCAGTTTGACATTCGTAAATGACATATAATTATTTACAAAATTCCAACTAGCTGTGCTGGCAGTACTTTCTATTGTCACACTTCTCCCCCTTCAAAGACTCAAGCTAGTTTTTCAAGTGCCCCTTGAGAAACACTGCTCGAGAGGAATGAGCCTATTTGGGAATATTACCCCATATTTTGTCTTGATATCCCAGCTGCCTTGGCATTGCTGACCCCAGTACAGTGCTGCACTGTGACATCATATGCCTGCAACCCCAGGCCCCACCATAATAATTTGGGATTTTGCTGGCTGGCTTGCTGCAGCCATAGAGCCCCCTCTGACTCCTCCTGCCTTCTACTGCAAATACTTAGCAGCAGGGTCTTCCTATTATGGTAACGTTTTATGGTGTTAACATGGTACTTGTGCCCTTGCCTCCTGCCTAGCAGTTTTACCATGTAGTTAACAGCACTGATCTTCCTTTCCACTTTGAAGGGGCCCTCCCAGACTGCCTGCAGCTTACTGTGTCAGATAGGAATGAGAACTATAACATGCTGACCCCCACAGCATACTCTCTGGCTCGAGCATTCCTGTCATAACACACATTTTCTGCTGTTGGGCTTCTCCTAGGTTCTCCTGGGCCAAACCCATGAGTTTCCTGAGCTTTAGTACATATACCACAACAGGCTCCTTGTGGGATTCACACACACCCTCCCACTCACTGTGAATCAAATCTAGGAGGTCTCCTCACCCTATGCCCATACAGCAACTCAAAAAGTGAGAAACCTGTGGCAAACGTTTGTCCCATTCCCTCTTAATCTTGTCTGCACATACCCATAGCATGGTCTTTAGTGTAGAGTTTAACCTCTCCACAAGACCATTAGTCTGGGGATGGTAGGGGGTGGTCTTTAGGTGCATCACCCCACAGTGCTTCCACAGAGAAGCCAGCAGGTCTGACATGAAACTGGGACCTCTGTCAGACAGTTTTTCTCTTGGGAAACCTACCATGCTGAAAATATCTAGCAAAGCATTTGCCACCTTTTCTGCCTCGATGGAGGACAGGGTCCAATGCCTCAGGGTATTTGGTAGCAAAATCTACTACCATTAGGATATACTTCTTCCCTGTGGAGCTTTGGGTACACAGAGGCCCCACAATATCCATAGCTACCGTCTAAAATGCCTCCTCAAACACAGGCAAAGGCATCAAAGGAGCTTTGACCATATCTCCTGCCTTCCCTACTTTTTAGCACTGCTCACAGATTCTTCAGTACCCGGTTACATCCCTGGAAATTCAGGCCAATAAAGTTCTGCATAATGCATCTCGTTTATGCCCATATGACCTGCAAAGGGAATGTCATGGGCTTTGACTAGAAGTGCCAGACAGTAGGCTCTGGGCACTATGAAGTGCTGTATTCTCTCACCCTCTAGCCCTCCCTCAGGGGTCCATTCTCTATACAGTAACCCTTTGCTCCAGTATACAGAATCCCCTTTTTCTTGAGAATCAGGCGTCTCCCTAGCTACCTCCCTCAAAACCTTGTAATGTAGGGTCTGAGAGCTAAGCCTGTCTCAACTCTCTCTTTGTAGCCCTTGCCATTTCCCCTTCCACAGGAAGTCTGTTATCCTCTGACAGTGGTGCCTCACTGTCAGCCTACGTACTACTACTAACCTCTGCCTTTGCAGTCACTCTGTCTAAGAGAACATCAGTACCAAACAACAGCTGAGCTCACCTTCAGTCTCACTGCTACAGGGTAGCTCCCTCCCTGTAGTAACCACCTCACCAGACCTGGCTTCAAGTGTGCAGTCAGTCTGGGTCCCCCCCCAGGCTACCAGACCCACATGCTTGTCTCAAAGCCTGAATGCATGTAACTGGATGCACACGTGGTACTGCATTATCAAAATCATTCCCTATCAGGACACCTACAGGAATATCCTCAAACACACCTACTTGCTTGCTTCCTTTTCTACCCTCCCAGTCTAGGTGAACCCTAGCCAAAGTATTTGGAATGGGGTCCCTCCTGAAACTCGGACTGGAATAGACTGGCCAAGCAAGTAGTGGTCCTCTTTAACCATTGCAGGTTTCACAATGATTAGGTCAGAGGCTGTCTCTCTCTTAGCAGTGGCCTGTTTCCCATCTACTAAGATAGGATATAACCTCGTGGTAGTTTGGTACCCTTGTTGTCTCCAGACAAAGTACAGTTGTGTACACTTACCATAAATGTAGATGTTTGAGTGTATTCACTGTTGCAGTCATCACATTTGGGTTATCCCTGCCAGGGTAGCCCTCGGCCAGCCTGAATACCAGAGGTGTAGTATTTCTGCATCGGTTGTTGTCGCTTGAGGACAGACGTCAGGTCATCAGTAGTATAAAGTAAGGCAGCCGACGCCATTACATCAGTTTTTCTTGCCCTAACCTGTCAGGAGCCCCCAAGGTAGGAGGCCAGGTTCTGGAGGAAGAACCTCACCAGTGGAAATAAATACCAATATGTCCCTTGTAAGGAAAGAAAGAGAACAAAGGGGTATGGAGGGAGGGAAACCAGGACTGCAACAGTGAATATACCAGAACATCTACATTTATGGTAAGTATACACATCTGTACTATGTTCTTGGTGTCTCACTGTTGCAGTCATCACATCTGGGTAGATTCATAAAGCTGAGGAAATGGGTGGAGGCAGACAAGGAAACTAGGGGCTGGCTAGGATGCCCTGCAAGACTGCAGAGGCAAACCCTGCCCTCGATTTGGAGAAGAGAGGCAGTTGGTAAAAGTGTGAACAGATTACAAGATGGCAGCCTCAAGGATGTCTCTGGTGGGGACTCCTCTTAGGAAAGCTGACAGAGGTGGAGGCTGCTCTGGTGGAGTGTGTCCCGACCCCCTTGCGGGGGGAGGCTTTCCATGCTGTTTGAGGCGGAAATGGATGCAGTGTGCTATTCATTTGGAAATGGTTTGCTTGGAGATGGCTTTGCCCTCTGCCCCTGCAGCAAAGCTAACCAGCAATTTATCAGACTTTCTGAAGGATTTAGTCCTGTCTAGATAAAATCTGAGCTGTCTGTGCACATCTAGAGAGTGCAGGATCCTTTCCTCTTTGTTCTGGGGATTAGGAAAAACGTTGGGCAGATGAATGGATTGCTTGACAGCCACACTGGACACCATCTTGGGCATGAAGGATGGGTTAGTTCTGAGGGATACCCTGCCTGCAAGGAAGATGAAGGGTTCCACAGCCATGAGTGCTTGCAGCTCAGAGACTCTTTTGGCTGAAGTGATGGCCAGAAGGAAAGCGGTCTTCCAGGAGAGAAATTTTAGCTCTGCAGAAGAAGCTGGTTTGAAAGGGGGCAGGGTGAGCTTTTCCAAGACAAAGTTAAGGTCCCAAACTGACAATGGTGCCCTTCTGGGGGGCCTCAAGTTGCTAGCCCCTCTGAGTAACTGTTTGATCAAAGTGCGTGAGAAAAGGGGCTGCTCAGTGGGAAAAAGAGCAGAAATAGCAGAGGCATGAATTTTTATACGGGAGAAAGAGATCACTGTGTAGTAGGTCAGCTAAGTAATTCAGAGGGCTGTGCCATATTGGCTCCCTTAGCCTGGATCCAGGTGTAGAAGCTTTTCCATTTATCTGCATAAGACTTTCTGGTGCTAGGACATCTGCCTCATGGATAACATCCAGAATCAGTTTACTTAGAATGGAAGATTAGTTCAGGGTTAGGGAATATGCCAAGCTGCCAAATTGAGTGCTTACAATTTGGGATGCATGAATTCCCCTTCCCTCTGGGTCAGGAGGTTTGGAATCTGAGGAAGATGCCATGGAGGCAGCGGGGACAAGCTTCGCAGCAAGGGGTACCAGTGCTGTCGGGGCCAGTCTGGAGCTAAAAGAATGGTCTTTGTTTTTTCTTCTCTTATTCTGAGCAGTACCCTGGAGAGGAAAGGCATAGACTAACAGATTGCCCACGGGAAGGACAGGGCATCCACTTTCCAAGCCATACAGTGATGCTCTGTGCTGCAGAATTTTCTGAGCTGATGGTTGGTATGGGAGGCAAAGAGGTTGACCTTCGGGATTCCCCATTTCTGAGTTATTAGGGTGAAGGTACTTCTGTTGCATTGCCACTTGTGTGGGTCCAGAAGGTTTCTGCTTAATTGGTCTGCCAGAGGGTTGAGAGAGACTGGTAGGAAATGTGCTAACAGTTGTAGTTGCATGGAAGAGGCTGTGAGCCAAAGGGTCATGCCCAGCGTGCATAGAGGGTAGGAGTGAGTCCCTCCCTCCCTGCTTGTTGATGTACCACATCATAGTAGTGTTGTCTGTTTTGATCAGGAGAACCCCTGGAGAGAGAAGAAGTTTGAAAGCTATCAAGGTGTGCTGCACAGCCATCATCTCTCTTTGATTGATATGCAGAGGGATTTCCTGAGGGATCCATTGGCCCTGTATGCACCTGCCGTCCAGGTGTGCAGCCCAAGCGTAGTCTGATGCATCTGTGGTGAGGGTCTAGGCAGCAGGGGTGGGGGTGGGGAGAAGGGCAGTCTCTTGTTGTGGTAGCATGCTGTTGCCCACCAAAGAAATTCCTTTCTGAGGGAAGGAATTATAGGTAGAAGAGTTTCCAGGTCTTGAGAGTGTTGACAACAAAGGCTCTTTAGGTACCACTGAAGTTTCCTCCCGTGCAGTCTGGCACATGGAATGAGTAATATGCAAGATGCTATGAACCCCAGAGCTTGCAGGATCTTACTTGCAGCTAGCTGGGGCCTGCCTGGCTAGTTGAGAGAAGTAGGTTGTCAGGAAAATTTGTTTCTCTGGTGTAAGGAATGCCATCTGGGATGCTGTGTCCAGACTTGCTCCCAGGAAGATTATCCTTTGGGTGGGCACCTGTTTGGATTTCTTTTCACTGATTGTGTATCCCGGGGAGGTTAGTAGTGTCTTTACAAACGCCAGGTGCTTGAGCAGCTTTTCCTGGCTGTCTGCCTGAATAAAGCAGTCATCTAAGTACGGGTAAATGTGAATATTTCTTTGTCTGCAAAAGGCAATGGCCGGAGCCAGACATTTTGTAAAAACTCTGGGAGCAGTGGATAAGCCAAAGGGAAGCGCAGAGAACTGAAAGTGTTGAGATCCTGCCCTGAAGCGGAGATGTTTCCTGCATGACTCCCTGATAGGAATGTAGAGGTAGGCCTCTTTTAGATCTAGGGTGGCTAGCCAAGCGTCCTTGGAGGGTGGGTAGCAGCTGATAGAGGGTGAGCATTTTGAATTTTTGGGATCACCAGGAAGGTGTTTAGAATTGATAGATCGAGGATGGGGTGCCAGGTGCCCTCTTTTCTGGGCACCAGAAAAACTCTGGAGTAGAAGCCTTGGCCCATCTGTTCTGCAGGAACGTGTTCTACTGCTCTCATAGAGAGAAGGGAAAGGATTTTCTTTTGAGCCTCTGCCCACTGATTTGGTGGTAGATCTGGGAACCATTTTGGGGTTGGAAGGGTATGGAAGGAAAATCAGTATCCCTGAGACACAATGTTCAGCGTTGGTTATGGTGGCCCAGGTGCTTGATTGAAATGAGGGTTTTCCTCCTAGGGGTAAGTGAAGGTGGGCAGAGGGGGGAGGAGGCGAGTCATTGTGAGTTCTTACCATAAGGGGGTGGCTTAGAACTCCCTAGTTTTGAAGTGGAGGTAGTCCACTGCTTAGATCTCTGCATTCCCTGGGGCTGCTGTCTGGGGGGGGGGGGTCTGTTTCCACTGGGCCTATGCTGGGCTAATTTACTTGGAGCAGGAAAGGAACAGTGCTTGGAGGGACAATGCCTGCTGAACCTAGGAGGATGGACTTGTAAGAAATCCTTAACCGTTTGCTTTTTCTTCCATCTTTTTTAAAATCTCTTCTGCCTTAGTGCCAAATAAGTTATCTTTGTGCAAGGGGGCATCCAACAATTTAGATTTGACATGGTCTGGCAGGGGTTGTTCCTTAAGCCATGCATGTCTTCTAATGACTGATCCAGTGACTGCTACCCTGCAAGAAGCTTCTAGGGCATCAAAACCACAGTGCAAATTGCGTTTAGTTACTTGGCTTGCAGAGTGCATTAAGTCTTGTAAATCTTTAGATTCTGCCCAAGCAAGAAGGGAAGACATTTTTTATTTAAGGAGTTCCAGGGAATGTTGCTGAAATTTCAGCATATGGAACTGACAATTTAGTGCCCTGCTAGCAAGAGTAGCCGAGGTGTATACTTTTTAACCCCATCTGTCCAATGCTCAGGAATCCCTGTCTGAGGGTGTGGGATTCTTAGCAGAGGTTCCTTTAATCCCTTTTGACCCTTGAGAAATTACCTCAGGGTCAGCTGTTGGATTTTTAAAAATATATTTGTGAGAGTCAGTGACTATAGTACCCGCCTGGTTTTCTGGGAGCAGGAGGTAGGACGTCAGTAGTTAAGCTGAATTCAAGGAAAACATCATCCACAACATCCAGGACTGGTGGGATGGCCAAGGGTCTGTGTTGCGGAAGATCTAAGAATTCCCCGTGTCGCTTTTTAGACTGAGGGTAGTCCCGACTCTCCCACTGGAAATGCTCCCTTAAAGTATGCAGGGTTTCCCCAAAGGAAAAATCTTCTGAGGGAGAGGCTGAATGAATGGAGTCCTCTGCATCAGAATCCACATAAGTGGAGAGGGGTTGCATGTCTTCATAGTCAGATGCATCAGATTCATCTGACTCTTGTTCAGACAAAATTACAGGGGACAGATCTCTTTTCCTTTTTGAGAGGGTAGCTTGGGTTCCCCTGATCAGCATAAGGTCTTCTGCCATTTTAAGCATTTGAGACTGAGGCAAGGTAGCAGGTGCTTGAGAGTGGGTCACTGGTTTCTTGGGTGTGGTTCAAACCCTAGGCCTAAGAAACACAGTTGTTTTTGAAAGAATGGTAGTCGCGAAAGTAGACGTCGGTTTGTGTCGAGATTCGGTAGTGCGAAAGCCTTCCTCGGAAGCCGGTGCCTGCTTAGCGGCTCCAGACCCATACAAGGTAGAGACGACTGTAGGATCCTTAGTTCATTCCGGACTCCGAAAGGGTTCTCTGTAGTGGCCTGCGAATCAACAGAAGCGGGCATCAGGGGTTGCAAAAGTGCCTCACTGAGTACCAGAGGACTGATGACTAGCTTAACAAAAACATCGCTGGTAGGTTTGGAACGGTGCGGTCTGTCTCCGTCTTTACCTTTATGTTTTTTTGGAAGATCTGCTGTCAGATATCTTACCGAAGCCATATCAGAATTCAAAGACTGTAAACGAAAATATCTGACTACAATAAGGGCCCGACGATGGATAGTTCTGCCGTTGAACAATGCACAAAAGCGACAACGGGGGACGTCGTGATCTGGGCCTAAACAAGTGACGCAGTAAGAGTGGAAGTCTTGGTGTGGTATTTGCTTTCCACAGGCGAGACAATTGTTAACTTTTTCTGACATCGGTTAGTGCAAGAAAAAAGGATCCCCAACGGGGTACTTAGGTTTAGAAGACTTCAACTTCAATTCGAAGATGGAAACTGAGGTAGTGGCTGACCAGCACTCGTGCGAACTGCTTCTGCTTCGGGCTCCATGGCACGAAAAACTGGTACTACTGACAACCTGACGTCAGTCCTCAAGCAACAGCAACCGACACAGAAATACTAAGCCTCTGGTATTTGGGCCGGCTGAGGGCTCCTTTGGCAGGGATAACCCAAATGTGATGACTATTTAACAGTGAAACACGAAGAACATCTTACCACTAGCATTCTGTTATTCTCACTTGCTGGCTCCCCTACCTTTTGTTCCCCACCTTGCCTCCATGGACAACTATATGATACATGGCCCCACTGATTATATTTAACAGATTTTAACCCTTGATCCTGCCCTTGTACCTGAACTAGTGCCTTCCCCTGTTAATGGTGGACTCTGTTGGGGTGGCTTAAGCTGCCCACCTTGAGTTCCCTTATATCCATGTTCAGGACTCCGTATCCATTTCCTGGGCAGTGATGCCCTGCTTGCCAAGTAGAACTCCCTTTTTTTACCCACCTCATCTGCAGTGTTGCATTCCCTATCTACCAACCAGATTCTCATGTCCTCAGGCAAAGTGCTAAGGGGCTTATTCCCACACCAAATGATCTGCCAGCCCTTCAAAAGTGGTGACCTGACACTCACCACCCACCTATGAAACTAAGTGCTTAACTGAGCAATATAATCACACACACTTTCATTTGCCTTGCATCTATGCTCACAAAACTTTATTCTATAAGCTTCAGGTGTTAACTTAAAACATTCCAATAAACAATTAAACTGTATTATAATTTAAGCAATCAGTATCAATCAATTTAGAAACAGCAGGTAAGGCTTTACTATGGAGTAAGGGGATCAGGAACTGTACCAAGAGCTCTTTGTCAAAATTATACAGTTTACATACCCTTTCAAATATTTGAATAAAGCCACCAAAATTGTCACCCTCTGTAAATTGTAGAAGAAATTTACTGACCTTTGGGGCTTCTGGGGTTCAGTTACTCCCTTCGCCATTACCTCCATGACCCTGGCAAAGAGTCAGCATTTCCTTTTCATGTTGCCTCTGCCTCTTATTTTCTTCAGCTTTCAGATGTCTCAGTCTCTTTCTTCAGCCTCCAAATGTGGTATCGCTCTGCTGATTGCAGTTTCATCGGTTTTTCCTTTTCTTCTGCCTCCAAATGCTGCAGTCTCTCTGCAGTTTCTAGTTCCAAATACTTGGCCTCCAGTTCAAGTTTCTTCAACTCCAGATGGATTTTCCTCTGAGGAAAAGTCAAACTGGCCATTTTCTGAGACATCCCCAAGGCCAAGTCTGGTTGTCTTCCTGGCTGTTGGTCTGTGATGCAGCTGTTACTAAGGCTGCAATAATTTCCCCTTTAGTTAGGTTGGCATGCACTAGTCCTTTGATTTGGCACATCTCAGCCAACCGGCTCCTTGTCAGCTAACAACAGTAAATAAATAAAACTACTGTGATGTGAAACTCTGAATGTTCACTGTGTGGCTGCTTGAGAGTACAAACAAACACATTCTTTAGTGACAACACACATTCTTTACTGACAACTGCTTACAGAGTACTGAAGTTCAATATCCACACCACTGTTCACCAACATGGGATGTGGTGATCTCACCACTACCAACCAATATGTGATGTGAATATCCCACAACTGCCACCAACATGCGACAAACCTCCACCTCTGGACCAGTAATCAAGGAGCCTCAATCCTCATCACTGGCAGCAGTGGGGGAAGTTCACTAGGAGGATGACAGATACACACACACAGTATTTCCAGATGCAGCTCTGTGCATAAAGTGCAAGTTCCCTTAAGAGCACACAGAGACCACAGTCAGTTCAGGGCGGGTTTCTCCCATTTCTCCATATCCCCAATAAGACTCCCTACTGGGAGAGCTATAAAGTTGAGTCCTTAGCCAGGATTCCAAGCCAAGTCCTTCGGCACTCTCTCTGCTCAGCCAGTGCTTCATGTCCCTGTACAAGTAGCTGACATGCACACTCTGAGATTTGATTTGCATGCACATACACACACACACAAGGAAAAGGTTGGTACAGGTTTACTTAACCTTTACTTAACTATGCCCCCTCTTGCCCAGACTATAAGGTAGTTATCACTGCACCAGAAGCCATCACCAACTACTTTAAGGCCCTTAACAAATGGTGACAAATTTTACTGAATTAAATTAATGATACAAATGGTAGTTTGACCAAGAGCAAGGCTATTAGGAGTGGCTCACACACTGTCAACAAATAAATATGCAAGTACTCTCAAAACTTGAATATCTCTACAAAGATCAGCCACAATGAAAGATTTAAACCTATTTAATAAATGACAAAGAACAAGAAAATATTTAAGTATATATTAACAGTGACATCAGAGTTCAAATCACAAGAAATATTTAAAATAACATTGAAGGACAGGCTCAGACAAATAAAAAACAATATCCAAGCTAAGCTTCACTATATTCCTGACTACATCTAAAAGAGTTACTACTCCCTACTTACTTAATAGAGCAAGATGGATAATGTGGTGAATGGTCCTTCTTGCTGTCAGGCCAATGGAATGCTCAGTCTCAATGAGAGACTTCTCAAAATAATATCTAAAATATTACCTGTGGGATAGCTTGTAGAATGACATCACTTCAGGTCATCTGACTTCTAGTTCCCATGCAAACCTCTATTGCTGGAAGACGGCAGGACTTAACACCTATCTGTAAAAATGCACACACAAGGGCTTTTGTTCAGATCTGTGGTAGGTGCTGGAAGTCATAAAACAATTGCATACCTCCACACTTCCAAAGTAGTAATCAGTTTAACCCAAAGACAATACAGAAGGCTTCCTAGTACAAACTTTGTGTCTCTGGCTGCAATGAAACCTGTGAGATATCATCTTTATGGCCTAGCCTATAAAGTGATTTAATTTCAGATATATTTTAAAGTTTGCTGGACTGATGTTAACTTCCCGATTTCCAGTTTCCTCTATTAAAACGTATACATTTAAACAGTTAAAATAGTGCATGTACATTTCTGTTTTCTCCAGTAGGGCACACTGTGGATACATTTCAAACACAAGCACTTTACAAATATCCTTTCAACAACATCTGTACAAATCAGTTTGATATTCACAAATGACATAATTTACAAAATTCCAGCTGGCAGTACCTCCTATTGTCACAGACCTTAAAAGGATATTTGAGATATGCAACTATTCTTTTTCATAAACTGCAGGATTCAGGCTTCTGTACTGAAGTCTGCTTGTGTTTTAAAGGTTGTCTAAATATAGATCTCTCGTAATTATTGCTGCCAATGTTTATAAAATCCAAACAGGTACTTTCCCTGCAGGTAGCATTCAAGCCTCGGTACCAAGCCCACTGCTCTTCTCATGATTTACAACTAAGCAGTCATGGCATTAACCCAGCATAAACTGCCTTCTGTATTCCAACCGTATCATTATAACAAGAACGTGGAAGAATGTTGGCTCAGAAATTAACCACCTTCAGAATGATTTCTCACCACTTTTAGTTGGGATAGAAAAATGGCAACGTTCTCTGAATATAAAGACTACAGTCATGACGATTGTCACCCTTGTAACAATATTTATTTATTTTATTTATTTATTTTACATTTGTTAACCGGGCTAGTCCAACTGGATACATGTCCATTTTCAGTAGAGGCCCGAGGAGAAAAGCTCCGCTAACTACTACATAACAGGTTAAGAATATACAAAATTATACAATAAAAAAGAAAAACATTTGCTTTAAACCTTTTACAGGCTGTCTAGGTATTAGAGTACAATTAGAGGCATAGCAGGTGAATAGGTTTAGATGCTTTACTAAGTTATGGTATTTCTACCTTCTTCATAAGTAGCAACATTTAGAATTTTTGTCTCTTAAAGAGGGGGAGTAACAGAGACATTTAAGAGGTGGAAAGTTTAATATGCTAGGGTTAGGAAGAAGAGGAGGGAGGTCAGATGAAAAGGATTTAGGGAAAAATAAGAGACAGAAAAGTGGTTACCCTGGGTTATAGCAAGAGCATAGCCAGTGGTTGGTTAGGAAGAGTTTTAGTTTGGTTTTAAATTGTGGAATTGTAGTCAGGGATGTGAGGTCTGGTGGAAGTTGATTCCAAATTTTGCCAACTGAGTTGGAAAATGTGGAGTCACCAGCTATATTATTTGATCGAGAAGTTTGAATCTGTAATTTGTTAAAGGAGCGAAGGTTCTTCATGTTGTTATAGGGTTTTATGAGGGTGGAGAGCATTGGTGTGTTCTCAGGGTGATGCAGGGCTTTATGGGCGATAGTAAGTTGATAGAATTGTATAAGGTGGGGTAGTTCCAACCACCCTAGTTTTGTTAGATTCAAACAATGGTGAGTTCTATATGGAGAGGCAGTTGCAAATCTGGCAATGTTGTTGTATGATGCGGCTAGTTTATTGAGGTTATGCTTAGAAAGATTAGTGTATATGGAGGAAGCATATAATAGGGTAGAGATCAAGTGTGTTCTAGCTATAGTAGTTCTGGCTTCAGGTGTTAAGAAAGATTTGATTCTGTAGAGAGAACCTAGTTTTCTGTTAGTTGTTTTTATTGTGGAGTTGATATGAAAGTCAAATTTTAGTTGGTTATCAATAGTAATTCCCAAGAGTTTGGTCGTTTGGTCTGGAGCTATGAGGGTACCATTGTTAGATGTGAGTGTAAAATCAATAGGGGGAGACAGGTGAGTAGGTGGAAAGAGGAGAAGTTTGGTTTTCTTGGGGTTGAGGAGGAGACAGTGGTTAGAGAACCATTGCTCTATGGTGGTGAAGGTTTTTTGTGTTAGGGAGTGAAGTTCAGTCTGGGTAGAGGCAGAGCAAATGATGGTGGTGTCATCAGCGTATTGAATACAAGTAGATGAAGGAGTGGCTAAGTGAAGATCATTTATAAAAATGGAAAACAGAAGAGGACCTAAGATGGAGCCTTGAGGGACCCCTATAGAGGTGGGGAGAAGATCAGAGAGATGGTTGTCCCATAGTACTGCTTGTTTGCGATTAGCAAGATAGGACGTGAACCAGCTTAGGGCAAGGTTGTCCAGTGAGAGGGAATTGAGGCGATGTAAGAGGAGTTGGTGATTAACCATGTCAAAGGCTTTTGACAGGTCTACGAAGAATGCTGAGGAGGGAGTATTGTTGTTGCGATTTAGGTTAATCGAGTCGGTGAAGGATAATAATGCTGTGGTAGTACTATGGAATGGTCGAAACCCATGTTGGCAGTTAGCTAAGAGATTGTTGCTTAACAGGTGATTAAGTAACTGTTGCTGGATACATTTTTCCATTATTTTTGCAAGAGGAGACAGTAATGCTATGGGGCGGAAATTAGAGTATTCCAAAGAGTCACCTCCTTTGAAGAGAGGGATAATGTGCGAGATTTTCCAGACTGAAGGGATAGTACTTTCTTTTAAAGTCCTATTAATCAACAGAGAGATGGGGTAGGCTATTGCTTTAGCACCTACTTGAAGATATTCTGCTGGTAATTTGTCAGCTGAAGGGGTTGTTGGCTTAAGTTTTTGAAGTAAGGACAGAATATAGGAGGTGGGTATGGGTTGGAGGTGAAATGGGGGGGGGGGGAGTAGAGCTAGGGGTAGATAGTTTGGTGGTATCAGGTCTTTGTTGGTCAGCTAGCTTTAGAATGGCTGAAGTAAAGAAAGTATTAAAGGCGTTAGCTATTTGTAAAGGGGAGTTAGTGTTTGAGCCTAGTGGATTAGGTGTGGCAGCTTTGCCAGGGGATAGCAGTGTATTAATAGCGGTCCAAAATTTATGTGGTTGGTGGAGGGAAGATTGTTGTAATTGAGTATAGTAGTTTTTTTTATCTTGTAGGATGGCCCATTTTGTCATATTTCTTTTTTGTTTATAGTAAAGATGATCAGCTATGTTTTTAGTGGTTCGCCATTTGGTCCAGGCTTTATTTCTACTAAGGATTTGTTGTCTAGTTTTGGTAGAGAGCCATTTTGCTGTCTTAGCTTTCATACGTATGGAACGCAAGGGGGCATGATGTTCAAGGATGGTGAGAAAGGTATTATTGAAGTGGTTAACAGCTTCATCTATAGGGAGAGTTTTAAGAGGTGACCAGTTAACTTGCATAAGTTCGTCATGTAACAGATTGGGGTCAAAATGTTTTTTGCAACGGGATAATCGAACTTGGGATGGGATAGAAAAATTAGTTTTATGCCTGATGATATAAGTTAGGGAGTGGTCACTGAGGTCATCTGGGAGTGTTCCTGTTGTATATTTTTGCTGGGGACTATTTGTTAAGATCCAGTCAAGTATAGTCTCTTTATTATTATGTTTGATTATTCTTGTTGGGGAGTTTATGTGTTGAGTAAAGCCATGCAGGTTAATAAGGGTAGATGGATTAGTATGCTCACATAAGTTCCAGTCAATATTAAAGTCTCCTAAAAGTATTGTTTCTTGATGGAGATTAAGAGAAAGCCAGTTTAGGAGGTCTTCTAATATGGTGGGATTTTTGCCTGGGGGAATATAAGTACAGATAATATTAATAGTTTTGTGAGGATTGATTTGAAGTTTTGAGATAAGTAATTCAACATTTGTGTCAGTTAAAAGGGTATGATTTATTATACTTATTTGCAGGCTGGTTTTATAGAATATAGCTACTCCGCCGCCTTTTTTGTTTAGGCGGTCTAGTCTGAGGATGTTGTAGCCAGGGGGGGTAATTTCGTTATCCTTTATTGTAGGTTTGAGCCATGTTTCAGTTAGACAGAGAATGTCGAACTGTTGGACATCTAACAGAGCATGAATTTGTGGTACTTTATTACAAATGCTACGTATATTAAGTTGGGCAATTGAGAGTGATTTGGGGGGTTTAGTAGATGGTGTCGGCTTTGGATTAAGTAGTTGGCAGTTGGATGATAATGGGGATAGATTGGGGCCTGGGTTTGGGTGCATGTCTCCATGTATCAATGAGCTCGTTAATAAAAGGTTGTAGAATTGAGAGGGGTTGTACTGGTAAATATCACGTTTAAGGTTATGAGTATAGCATTTGGTGTGAAAAAGACGGCGGAATTTGGGTAGAAGATAAGAGGTTTTGTAGATGACATTGAGATAGTTTATGGATGTTGAAGGGGGAGCAGTTAGGGTATGTTTGCGTAGGATAATAAGAGTTGAGGGTAAGGTTTGTTCGTAAGAGGTTGAGAGATAGGTAGTGGTGAGGGTAGTTAAGAGAATTAGTAGTAGAGGAAGGTGGTATTGGATAGGCATGTTAAGTTGGATCTGAGTGAGTGGCTTGAGAGGATATGGTCTGAAGAGTAGACTGGAGGTAGAGGGAGGGGACTAATTATAGAGGGGGTGGGGACAGGAAGTTGTTGTGAGTGGTTGGGAGAGGGGAGGGGAGTGTCTATGTGGGGAATAAATGTAGACGTCCCAGGGGCGGGTGGAATTTGGGGGCAGGGAGGCGGAGTGAGCCCGGAGGGCGGAGCGGGAAGACACAACAGAGTTGTAGTTGCACAGAAAAAACAAATCAGTAAAGGTGTAGAAATATCAGGTAAGTTTGTAACAGATATTGCCAAAAGCAATACAATAAAAGTGTAGCCTTCAGTGATATATAGATGTATAACAGTAAAGTAAAAAAGAAGAGAGATTTATCAGGGGCCAGGGAGAAAGAGAAGAGCAGTCATGAGCTAGGGGATCCAGGTACAAGAAAACAGGTACTAGAGAGAGTTATAGAGCGAGGTAAAAGGGAGTCAACAGAATGGCAGAAGGATGCCACCTAGTGGCCGGCAGGTTAAATCAGGGTTCTGCAGGTAAGGAAGGGGTAAATGGAGGAAAAAAGGAAGGAAGAAAAGTGTTGTGGAAAACGGAGATAGAACTTACAAAGGTGGCTGTGGGAGTGTAAGAAATAAGGGTCTGAAAAGTATACAGATAAGAAAAGAGGGTTATTGGCTGCTGATAGTCCTAGGCTGGTAGCTAGACTAAGATTCTCAGGTCAGAAGATTTAGATTAAACATGTATAAGTAGCATACTTTAACAGTCTGGTTTGGATGAAACCACCGGAGATTACAGGATTAGGGCTTTGTAGGCACAAATTCAGGTCTTCCAGGAGGGCAGAGACAGTTGTGTAGGTATTTGCGGGTTCCAGATAGGCAATTTAACAGTCTGGTTTGGATGAAACCACCGGAGATTACAGGGTTAGGGCTTTGTAGGCACAAATTCAGGTCTTCCAGGAGGGCAGAGACAGTTGTGTAGGTATTTGCGGGTTCCAGATAGGCAATCTAGATTACTGTCCAGTACCAGGAGCAGGACGTACAGCAGCCAAACCGATGGTTGGGAAGGAACCGATGGTTGAGGTATTGCCAGCTGTGTCAGGAGAAGTAAGGCAGTAGATGTGTAACATATGCCAGCATAGTTAGTTGGAGTTTTGTAAAGAATTACATGTCATTTGCATATCAAACTGATTTGTACAGATGCTTGTGTTGAAAAATGCATTTGTAAAGCTGCTTGGATTAAAAATGTAACAGTGGGTCCTGCTGGACAGAAGAGAAATATACTTATAGTCAGACTGTATTGTAACTGTTGAAATGAATGTACTGTAAAAGACGATACTGGAAGACAAGAGTTAATCTCAGTTCAGCTAACTTTGTCAAATAGTCTGAAATTAAATTACCTGGCAGACTATAAAGATTATATTTTGTAGTTCTGACTGCAGCCAGAGACAAAGTATGTGAAAACCAGGACTAGGAATCCTACTGTATTGTCCTTAAGGGTGAGCTAATTGCTACCCTGGAAGGGCAGAAGTTTCTGATATGGTTTTATAGATTCCAGATGCTATAACACATCTTAGCAAAAGTATATATGTGTATGGTGACCCATATGTGCAAGATTCTGGCTCAGCTTCTAGTAAACAGGGTAATGTGTGAACCAGAGTCAGATTACCAAATGTGGTGTTATTCTACAGCCAGCACTGAAATGACATTTAGATATTGGTGAGAGATATCACTTAGCTCTCGGCAGTCTGTGAAAACTGACAAGGAAGACCACACATCCACATCATCTTGCCTTGCTCTAGTAAGGGAACTACGGAACAGTAATTCTTTAATCAGTGAGGAAAATAATGACATTAGTCAAGTATGGACTGCCTTCTGGCTGGAGTCTGCATGTCGTCCGTGCAGTTGAATGAGTTTTAAAGACATGCACTAGGTGAGTGTGTGTGCCTTCTGTGAAGGTTGGGCGCCAGGCTGGCAACTTGATACTATAAAAAACCCACTGCTAGTCAATCTGTGGACTGGTGATCCACTGTGGCGACCCCTAAGGGGAGATGCCAAAAGACAGCTTTAGTTAAGTATTGTTTTTCTGTATCTGTGTGAATCTTTCCATCTGTTTTATTTTTAGTATTTCCTGTGACTGAAACTGGTGTTTATTGAAAATAGATGTTGAGTGTTTTTCAGTGTTTTCATGTTGTTTTATTATTTATTATTAAATTTATTTAAACTTTTGAATTTAGTGACATAGTGGCCGCTTCTGAAAACTTTGCTGTTTGGTCAATATTACCATTGGTAGTAGTATTAAATTTATTCAGTATAACTGGGTACCCTGGTAACAGCCTTAGAGTAGCTGGGTTTGGAGTGTTCTGGTGGCAGTATCTACCTTATAGGATAGGATCATAGGAGGTTACTAGGCTAACAGACTCAGGGCCCTTACAAGCCTAGCCAAGTTCAACCTGTGTTCCCAAGGATGTCTGGTTCAGACACTAACAGACACTAAAATCAGCACCTACTGTCCCTGTCAAAGGTGGACAACGGTGAAACCCCGGGATGAATTTACTGTTACCCATCCAATTGTCCAAATTATGCTTACAGGATTACGGTCCGGGCAGAGGGGGGCATAGCTGGTAAATCTGTGCCAGCCTCTCCCAGGTGTGTGTGCATGTGAAAATCAAATCTCAGTGTGTGTCAGCTACCTGAAGCAAGGTTACAGAGGACTTGACTTGGAACACTCTGCTGAGGACTCAACTCTACAACTGTGGTCAGTGTGGAGTCTTATTTGGGGCCTGGAGCTAGAGAGGGAGTCCAGTCCCTGGACTGAAGTGTGTATTGCCTATGTGCTCTGAGGGGATATTGTGCTTGGTGCAGAAAGCTGCATCTGAAAATACCATGTGTATCCATTTTTTTCCAAGTGTATGTCCCTCACCGGTATCCATGGTGAAGACGGAGACTACTTGATCACTGGCCCAGAGAAGGGAAGTCATAACCCTCATACAGTGTTCCGAATTCCCCTCTTCAAACGATTTTTAAAGTTGTCTAGAACACAGAAAACCACACCACATGCACATGACCAACATAAAAGAGTGGCAACAATAATTTAAAAAAAGATGACACACACATTACATCTCCCTTCTTCTGAAGCAAATATAAATGATCTTTTGAGGTAGAATTTTGCAGCACATTTCATTAAAGTCTCCAAGTACATATTTTATGCCATCTTTTTGATAATGCATTTATATTTTCCCACCAATTTTGTCACTCAGTTTTTTTAAAAGTGTTTCTGAGCAGTATCCCATATTCCTTTTGGAAGTGGAAAGAGTTCTATATTATTTGCTATTCAGATTTTATGCTAATTAATGCCCACATTTTTGGCTTGCTTTACCTACTTTTTAAAGGCCTTTGTTCATATTTTCAATGTCTGCAGGTTGATGGCAAGCATCACTTAGTCGCATTACATAAAACCAGATGCCTAGCAGTTTACGTTAGAGCAACTTTTTTTCTGAGTAAATTGACTTATGAATTACTTTGATAGCTTCTGCTCACCACTTAAGAATAAGCTGTAAATCAAATATAGTCCGTACAGTCTGAGAGATCTATCAAGCACAGCACTCTGTATGCCCCCTTCACATTTGCAAATACAGTAAAAGTAATTTGCAAATTAGTTCCTGCTGTCCATTATCACCTACTAGATTAAGTCAGAAATACTTGTAAGCTAAATACATTTGCAGAACTGTTAAGGAACACAGTTTCTTATCAACTGGTTGAAAAATATTGCCTTAATTGAAGCAGCCAGCAACCTCATATGCAACATTCTCTTCTAAGCAGCTTTATTACTTTTTGCATTTCACATGCTCCACAGTCTACTCAAAACTTATATTTTTGTGGAGCATTACTATGAGGTGTGTTTATTCCAACTGTACAGGCTCAAGTAAATAACGACTGTGTGTGTTTGAGCTATCAGTTGTGGTTTTATTGTAGTGTCGAACCCAGCAAGATGTACAGTATCAGAACCGGCCCACAGTCTAGAAAACTCTATGTACAGCCCAGTGCTGCACAACTACAATGCCTACCACCTGCCTGTAGCACACATGTCCTGTCAACCCTATCAGTGTGTTCTGCTTACTTCTTGCATGTTAAACACTGAAGAAATGCAGACTAATGTTCATCGTATTGCTCACTGCTGCAGTAGCCTCAACTGCATGGGTTATATCCTGCATAGGATACAACAGCCATGCAGCTTCTAAAACTTCAGGGGACCTTCCGTGCACCTAGAGTATCAGTCAGCTAGAGCTGACAAAAAAGACAGATTTGGGCACCAAGCCTTTCAAACCTTTCCTGACACTGCTTTTGAGACTCAATGGTCAGCTTTTGCTGTTCCTTTGCTGTGTAGATAAATTGCCTTTGGGGATAAAACTTCAATTTTTTTTTAAAGTCTTTGCTTAGTAATACTTTTGTGTCCAGGAAAGTTATTTTAAAGCTAGGAGTTTGTGTTTTTATGGATTGTCTCAAGAATGTATTGTACTTTTAAATTGGAGTGCTGTTTTCTTCCTGTCAGCTTAAAAGATGTTTAAAGTAATTGAAAACCATTTTTCTTTGGAAAATTTTGCTGATTTTACCTTTCTGAAATGGCAATGTTTAAAGTGCTTTTTACTGTATTTTTATGTGAAAAAGTGATGTGTCAAGACCAGCTTTTGGGGTTTATTTTCCCTGGGAAAGCAGCGCCGTCTTCTGCTTGATCGTAGAACAAACTGCCAGTCCCATGATCAGTCCTTCTACCAGTCACAAAAAAAGGGGGGGGGGGACAGCCTTTGCCACCCCAGCAGGTTAGATATTTACCTCAGCCACAGGTGGGTGATCCACTGTTGCCATTTGTTGTACCTCAAACCAGTCACTTTTTACCCCAGATCGCTCTGGTGTAGCACCTACAGCCACTATGGGCTGGGGTTTAGCCACATCCTCTATATCAGTTGGGGTCTCTCTTCAGTGGGCAGGGGAAAGTCACTGCTTTTGGCCTTGGGAGAGGAAACAGGGAAGGCTTCCTTGTTTTGTCAGAATGTTGACCATCCCTGGGGAAGCTGTTGCTGCCATTAGTAGCAACGTTGGCCTGATTTTTATTGTAAAAAAGAAACAGAAAACTAAACTTGCATCTTCTTCTCCTCAACTTTCCTTAGACAGGAGTACTTTACTGGGTGTGGCTCAGAATTTTTCAGACTATTAAGCCTTCTTGTAAAGTAGTTTCTGGTAAAAGAAAGAGGGACACCTCTTTTCCTGAAGAGTTTCAAGACTGAGGATCTGAACAGAAAGATTAAGGGACAGATAGAAGGTTTTCTCCTCAGATTTCTTGTTCAGACCCCGAGGGGAGCTCAATTTCTGATTTTTCTTATGAGGGATTCTTTTTCTCCGAGACTGTTTCCAGAATGTGCCAGTGTTTTCAGTGGGAGAACACTGAGGTTTCCCAGTCCTTCAGAAAATACCATTAGCTGTTAAAGAAAAAATTTCTGAACCTTCACCCATTCCTCCAGTTCTGTTGGCTTTTAAGATGTGTGTTTTACTGCTTGCAGTTTTCCTGATAGTTAGCCAGATACCCCTAGAAAGCCAAACATGATGTATAAAGTTCCTTACTCTTAAGGTTTTATGCACACTTCCCAAACCTGACCCAGTAGGTAATAGGTTTTGTTGATCCTACTGCTGCTAAGCACTTAGCTAATTACAATCCTACTCTTTCTGATAAGGATGGGAAGATGGCTGAGAAGTATGGGAAAAAGTTTAAGCTTCTACAACTTTGACTTTCAGAATTTTTAATTGTTAGGCTCATGTGTTAAGTTTGTTCTGACATTGTGAAGACATGAGGAATGTTTTATCTACATTTCTTCTTGTGCTTTAAATGACTTCGATTCTTCTCCTGCACAGGTCACTACTCACTGTTTACAGTGTGTGTATGACTCTGTTGGCACTTCTATGGCTATGGCCACTGGTACTATACTAAGGAGGTTTGCCTGACTGTATTCTCAGAACCTCCGAGATAATGTTAAAAATTAGATTTTAAATGATCCTTTGGATAGATATTTACTGTTTGGCCCCTCTGCTGCAGAGGTGATCAAAATGTGCTGATGAAAGGGGTAAATAGATTCAGGGAATTTCAAAGATTTTCAACCCTCCTTTTCGAAATTTTTTTACAGATTCTCTAATCCTTCATCCAGTTTTGGCAAAAAAATGCAGGTATACAGTTGTTTAAGAAGAAATGCAAGAGTTTCTAAGCAAATTCTGGAACCTCTCAAAACCAAGAATACTCCAAGTCAGAATTCCTATTTAAGGGGCCTTTATTCACTCTTCCCACCCTTGCCACCCCATTTCCCTTCCAGAAAGTCTGAATCTCCACATTTATTTTTGACAACTGATAGTTTCAGACAAATGAGTTCTGAAGATTATTCATCACGGTTACATACAGCAGTGGGAGGAAATTACCCCTGTTCAGGGGGTAATTCTTCTTCAACTAGACCAGATGCTTTTATTTCCACCTGTCCATCACATGCTGTCCCAGGAAGTTATTGAACCACTCTCCTTTCCCAGGTAGGGAAAGGTTTTTATTCAAGGATGTTTTTAGTGGCAAAGAACGAAAATGCTTGGAGAACAGTTCTGCATCTTTCTTTCCTAAACCCGTTTGTGCTAGTGCCCACTTTCAAAATTAGGTAACTTCACAACTATTACCTCTTCTTCCTAATTCAAGTGGCCTGGTAACACTAGATTTGTAAGATGCTTGTCCATCACATCCCTGTTCATTGAGACATCAGGTGTTGCTTAAGGTTGTGTGTCTCTAGATCACATTATCAGTTCTCTGCCTTACCCTTCGGACTGTCCACTGTACCAAGAGTGTTCACAAAATGTCTAGTTCCAATTATAGCTTATTGGAGGTTATAGTATATTTAGAAGTTATGTACCTACCATAACGTTCCATGTTAGTTGTCTTCTCTCGCCTTCTTTCTTGCTGGATGGGTTCGGAGCCGATCCTCGGCTCTGACTCGGCACTTGCTAAACTCGAGAGTCACTTTTACCAGCTCGAGGCAGCCCCCATATCCCATGATGCAATGCGGTAATTACCCAGATCTCGTTTGGTATCTAGAGGAAAAACTGCCTATAAAAACTTTCCACTAAGGAAAGAGAAACAACTAACCTAAAAAGGCTGTAAGGGAAACCAGGTAATCAAGGACAAGAACTAACTGATGTCCAAGGAAGAAGAATCTTCCAAAGAAAAAGGGGATCAAGGTCTGTCCAGGCAAGGGGGACAGGAGGGAGAGTCGCAAGAAAGAAGGCGAGAGAAGACAACTAACATGGAACGTTATGGTAGGTACATAACTTCTAAATGTTAAGTTGTCAATCTCGCCTTCATTCTTGCTGGATGGGACCGCGTCCCTAGCGCCTCTATCCTGAGTGGCTCAATGGAACAGACTCTTGAGAACAGTGGAACCAAAGCTTGCCCTGTCCCTGGAGGCCAAATTCAATTTGTAATGAGAAACGAAGGTATGAGGAGTGGCCCAAGTGGCCGCTGCACAAATAGTATCTAAGGGCAGCCTAGCCTGAAAAGCTGTAGAAGTGGCTAGACCTCTTGTGGAATGAGCTTTAGGTTTTGAGTTCAGCTGTTTGCCCCTAAGCTGATAAATGTCAGAAATGGTGGAAGATAGCCATCTGGATAAGGTCACCTTAGAAACAGGGAGACCTTTTTTATTTTCAGCATAAGAAAGGAAGAGCTGATCAGACTTCCTAAATTGCTTTGTTCTGTCCAAGTAATATCCGAGTTGGCGATGAACATCTAGGCAATGCAATTTTTGTTCCGCCCTGTTAGAATAATTTAGAAAAAATACAGGGAGATCAATGGATTGGTTTAAATTGGTCTTAGAAGCAACCTTGGGCAAAAAGGATGGATTGGTTCTCAAGGATACTCTGTCTTTGTGGAAAACTAAATAAGGGGGACGAACACAGAGGGCATGAAGTTCAGATACTCTTCTAGCCGAGGTAATAGCGACTAGAAAGAGTCTTCCAAGAAAGAAACTTTAATGAACATGAAGCAGCCGGTTCGAAAGGGGGAAGAATCAAGGATGTCAGCACTAAATTTAGGTCCCACTGTGGTGGAGGATCTCTAACAGGGGGTTTAAGAAGGAACACTCCTTTGAGAAAGGCTTTACAAAGTTTGTGGGACATAATGTTGTGGTCTGCAAAGTCGACATGGAAATTCGAGATTGCAGCCAACTGAACTTTGACTGTGGAAGATGAAGAACCTGAGTGAAAAATTTCCGCGAGGAAATCCAAGACTGACTGTATAGGGGCAGTAAAGGGGTCTATGTTCTTAGATTGTGCCCAAAAGGAGAAGCGTTTCCACTTGCTAGTGTAAATTCTCCTGGTAGAGGACTTAAGAGAAGCTACTATGATATCTCTAACGGGGTTAGAGATCATAGGAAGCCTGGCTAAGGAAGGAAGTGGAGCAACCAAGCTGTGAGGTTGAGGGAAGGAACAGACCGGTGCAGTTGACCCGACTGGTGGGTCAGAAGATCTGGAACTGGGTCCAGATGCCAAGGCTGCACCAAAAGATGGCGATGAAGGAACGGGAACCAAATTTGTCGAGGCCAGTAAGGGGCAATGAGAATCATTTTGGCTCTCAAGACGGTAGCTTTCTGGAGTACTTGTGGTATCAAAGGAAAGGGAGGAAAGGCATAAAGGAGTCCCCGAGGCCTATCTTGGGTGAGAGCGTCTCTGGGGGGATGGCCCGGAAGTGGGAAGAGAGAGAAGAAGTCTGGGCATTTGCTGTTTTGGGGTGTAGCAAAAAGATCGCAGCATGGGCGGCCCCACTTCTGAAAAATCTCCTCCACAATGGATTGCTTGAGAGACCACTCGTGAGGCATGAGAATAGCTCTGCTCAATCTGTCTGCTATTATGTTGGTTTTCCCGAGGATATGCGTTGCTACCAGAAACCGATGAGAGGAGATCGCCCATTGCCAAAGTCTGAGAGCTTCTCGACATAAGGGATAGGACTTGGTTCCGCCCTGCTTGTTGATGTACCACACGACGGACATGTTGTCCGTGTGAACTGCAATAGTCCCTAAAGGAAGAAAGTCGTTGAGGGCTTGCAATGTTAAAAGCACTGCTCTCATCTCTAGGACATTTATGTGCAGGTGGTATTCGAACGGTTGCCATGTGCCATGAACCATCCTGCCCTGATAATGCCCCCCCCCCCACCCGATCAGGGAGGCATCCGAAGTGACTGTGGCTACCGGGGCTGGAGGAACAAATGGTCTGCCCTGATGAACTAGAGGAGAGGAAATCCACCAGGATAGATGGTTCTTGCAGGTTTGTGTCACCAGAATCTTGAGACGCATGGGAAGCTGCTGGAAGGACCATTGGGTGAACAACATCCACTGTAGGAGACGCATGTAAAAGCGGGTCAGAGGAAGTAATGTGATGGCAGCTGCCATGAGGCCCAACACTTTCAGGACCAACCTGGCTTGTACCCTTTTGCTGGATAGGATGATCCGAACGTGGTTTTGGATATCTAGGATTCTTTGACTTGTTAGGTTTGCTGACATCCGAGTAGTGTCTAAATTTGCGCCTATAAAGGTAATAGATTGGCAGGGCGACAAGGAAGACTTTTCGAAGTTGACTGAAATTCCAAAGTGACCGCAGAGACGTAGAGTGTAATCTCTGGCTTGGAGGAGTTGATGCCTGGTGGCGGCTGAGAGGAGCCAGTCGTCAAGATACGGAAACACCTGGAATCCTTGACGTCTCAGGTGAGCCGTGACCACGGCCATGCATTTGGTGAACACTCTGGGGGCTGTAGTGAGGCCAAAGGGCAGGGCTCTGAATTGAAAATGACTGGTCCCTAGCCGAAAGCGGAGAAAACTTCTGGAGCGTCTGTGAATCTTTATATGATAGTACGCATCCTGAAGGTCTATGGAGCACATCCAGTGAAGTGTGACCATCCGAAATCTTGTCTTTTTGACAGACTTGTTGAGCCTGCTGAGGTCTAATATTGGTCTCCAGTCTCCCGTCTTTTTGGGGACCAAAAAGAACCTTGAGTAGATTCCGGACTCTAAATGATCTTTTGGTACTGGCTGGACACCTCTAATCTTGCAATTTCCCTTAGACCGGGTGGTACGTCTGGAAGGGAACCTTTTTGAGGGAAGGGGCTTTCCTCGAAAGGAATCTTGTAACCCTCGGATATGATCGACTGTACCCATTTGTCTTGAGAGGGGGAAAAAAAGGCTTCTGGGTACAGCGACAATCTTCCCCTGACTGCCTCCAAGGGTGGGCAGTCGGGCAACACCTCAGGGATGCTGGAAGGGCTTGTCAGAGAGAGGCTCTCTGGAGCCCTGGTTCTGCGGACCCCCTCTGCCCCTAGGGCGGCATCTGTTATTATTACCCCCTCTGCCTCTGGGGGTAAACTGACCACGTGCATCAGGCGTGACTCCTTGCGATTTCCGGAACCACATTTTCCCTCCCTTCTGACCTTTGGGGTAAGGTCTAGAAGGAGTGGAGAAACGGACTCCTACGGCAGAAAGAGTCTTGCCGTCCTGCTCGCACCTGGTCAAAGTGTCCTTCACCTGAGGGCCAAACAATGTTGTCCCATCAAAGGGAGAGTTTGTGAAGGATGCCTTAAAGGGGTCTGCAAAATTACAGAGCCGCATCCAGGACTGACGTCTGAGGGCCACTCCTGTGCCTGCCGCTCTACTCGCCCCATCGGCTGCATAAGAAATGAGCCGCATGGAGGAGTTGGTTATGGAATTTAGGATTCCCAGCTGAGAGGCGATCTTTTCTTGAGCCCCTGCTGCTGGCGGATCCTGTACTACTTCACCTAGTTCTTTGAGGATGTCTCTCTGAAGTCTGGTGAAGTGACACAAATAATTCAGCGAACGCATAGCAAAGGTCGCTGAGGAAAACATCTGCTTGCCATACCTGTCCATGGTCCTAGACTCCTTGTTAGGAGGATGGACTGGCACGGAAAGATCTGCAAGTTCCTTCTTGGTGGCGGCCGCCACCACCATGGCATCAACCGGTACACCCTTAGTAAGAAACTGCTTTTCAGCGGGGGCCATGATAAACTTTGAAGGTCTCCTGGGGACTGGTTCCACCGAATCAGGAGATGCCCACGCCTTTCGAGCTATGACTTCCATAAGGGGGTCGAAAGGCGGAGACACCCAGGAGGTGGAGGGTCGAGATCCAAAAGCCTCCAGGTATACAGATTCATCCTCGGAGGGATTGATGGAGGGCCAGTTCCCCCTCTGTTTCAGGAGTTCAAGGATGTCTGAAAAGGAGACATCCTCAGAGGGAGATCTTGGGGACCCCTCCGACTCATCTAAATCCGTATCTGATGTTGTAGACTCAGGGGAGTCTAAATGCTTCCTCTTGCATGTCCCTCTTACGCGGGGGTTCACCTGAAGGGTCAGGAGAAACCTCGGAAGAGGAAGTCCTTCCCAATGGGGAAACCTGGGGTGATGGATCTCTGGGTCCGGGAGCAAGAGAGCGGGAAGAGGCATCTACAGGCACCGTAGAGGGAGGAGCTAAAGGAACCGACTGCTGGCTAAGCTCTGGGGCTAGCACACTCCTCATCACCTTGAAGGCTCCCCTTCCAGGAAGGGCAGAGAGGTCCCGCTCCGAAGAAACAGGGATTCCCGGTCCCACCGAAAGGGAAGGCTCTGAAGCAGATGTCGCGGCCGAGCTCACCAAGGCAGAAGCCCCGAGAGGGAGAACGGGGTCGGACAAGGGTCCGATGCCACTCGCCCCCTCGGAACAGACCAGGGAAGCCAGACGCCCGGATCCCTCCAAGGAAGGTCTCAAGGAGGAGATAGGAGTCGAGGACGACGGAGCCGAAAGGTGTGGTATCGGCTCCGAAGCAGCAACAGTCACGGTACCAATAATCTCCGGCTCCGAACTCTGTAGGAGAGTCGAAGGAGGAATTTCAAGGGGGTGTAGAATAGCTGACGTCTGATGAGACGGGCTATGGAGCATCAGGGCTAGTGCCTGTGACTTTAATAGCCTACTTACCACTCTCTCTAAGTTGTGGTCTGAGAGTCTGGAAGACCTCGATGATCGGCTCTGATGGCTCCGCTCCGAAAGCAAGGGAGAGGCTGGAGCCGAGTGTATAGATTCCAAAGAAGGAGATCTAGAACTCTTCTTGGACGGAGCTATCGGAGCCGAAGGACGTTCGGCTCCAGGCGGAGCCGACAACTTGTTGGCTCCGAGAGGAGACAAAGATATCTCGGCTCCAGCCGGAGCAGAGACATGCTTCGACGCTAGGGTGTCGGCTCCAGACGGAGCCGACACAGGAGCTGAAGCCAGGGTATCGGTGCCGATCGGCGCCGGTACAGAAGCTTCCAACAAGGAAGGATCGGCTCCGGACGGAGCCGATGTCGACTCCGGCGGAGTCGGAACCAAGACCACAGACTTGGACACCAAAGCCTGGGTCTTGGGAGGCTTAGAGGGCTTCCCGGAGCCGATCTTAGCCGGGGAGCTCTCTGGTTTAAGAAGACCCCTGAGGATCAACTTATTTCTACGTTCCTGCAGGACTCTCTGGCTGAAAGAATGACATATAGCACAGGAGTCCTGCAGGTGTAGGGGTCCCAGGCAATAAATACAAGAAGTGTGACCGTCTGTCAGAGACATCTTCTGACAGCACGAGTCACACTTCTTGAAACCTGAGACCCTAGAATCTTTGGACATGTCTCGGTCCTAAAACAGTCACACACACCAATCAGTCCAAATAAGACACTAACAACTAATATAATTAATAACTAACAAAATTAGTTATTATATTACAGTGACAACACACACACACCTGAGGGAAATCCTGACAGGAACTGTGAGGGTGGGAAAGGCCTAAGGCCCGAAAAACTGAAACTAAGAAAACTAAGGGAAAATGGGTATGGAGCTAAGTGAACCAAGTACACTGAAGACTAAAGGACTAAAATTTAGGGTTTTGAGACACCTAAAACCTGACAATATCAAGAAAAATATCACTTACCAGGAGCTGGTAAAAAAGATGACCTCATTAGCGAAGCGGCAAACGAGATCTGGGTAATTACAGCCTTGCATCATGGGATATGGGGCTGCCTCGAGCTGGTAAAAGTGACTCTCGAGCTTAGCAAGTGCAGAGTCGGAGCCGAGGATCGGCTCCGAACCCATCCAGCAAGAATGAAGGCGAGACTGACAACTTAACATCCACATTTTTCCATATTTAGATGACTTGCTTATCCTTTGCAGAGTCTTTCACAATGAAGAATCTCTCATTTGGGTGAGAAATGTCTTATACATGCTGTGAAGTTTAAAAGTATGTTTTGACTCACTCACACAGGATTTTGTTCTACGGGTGTTAGCTAGACACCCCATTTCAAAAAACTTTTCTTCCACAGGAAAAAAAAGATACAATACTGTCAATCTTCATTCATTCATGACAGTTGGGTTTCAGGTTCAGTCCTCGAAACTTGACTCAGTCATTGAAACACGCTTGCACCAGCCAGAAACTCTCGAGCTAAGGTTACTTAGTGCCTCTCTTCCCTTCCCTTCCCTTCAGATCTCGTTTGCTACGTAGAGTTTCAAGACGTGTCAGGCTGTGCTCTCAAGCTAAACGCTTTATTTCTAGATATTTCTTGGTATGTTTTCTCTTTAATATTTCTTAGTTGCTTATTACTTGTATAGGAGTGTGAGTGCTGTTTTACTCTAATTTTTACTCTCTCATTTTTTTCTGCTTACCATAGTTGATCTAGTCCTCTCCCTTCCCTCCTACCTCAGGTAATTCTTAAATATCATAGTTGCTACTCTTTCCTTTCTTCTTCTCCTTTACCCTTCCGGGTATTTCTCCTGCTACCATTGTTGGTACGCCCAAAAAAAAAAAAATTTCCTCATTTAGCTCTGTTATTTAACTGTTGCTGTGCATGTGTGTGTGTGTGTGTGTGTGTGTGTGTGTGTGTGTGTGTGTGTGTGTGTGTGTGGTCACGTAAACGGCGGTTAATTATAGTGACTTCCCTTAGAAATGGCTGACAAAAAAGGTACAACTGGATTTAAACAGTGTGACAAATGTGGCAGGAAGATGCTCAACTCCTCCATGCGGCTTACTGCATATACTTCTGCATCTGGAAATACTGTGCGTTTACCTATCATCCTCCCAGTGAACGTCCCCCACTGGTTAGGATTGAGGCTCCTTGATTACTGGTCCAGAGGTAGGGTCTTCACAAGGTCCAAATATACGACTCTGGTCAAAAGGCTTTTATCCTCATTAGTGACAATATATTTGGTGAACCTGTAACTGTACTGGACTTGAGTCTGAATCTATCCTGGTTTTGTAAGAGGACATCATGTTTTTTGATGTATTCTAGTAGTTGATTATGAAGAATTAGTTGATTATGAAGAATTATTTCAATTTTTTCCTAATGGCTCCAATTTTACTAGAGGTCTACAGTCAGACTTGGGAAAGGTGTTTTCGGGAAGGGGGAATGACTGAATACTTGAACTGGTTGGGTACTGATTACAGATGAGACACATACTGAGAATGTTATGGTTTGCAGAAAATGTCAGTACCTAATCTGTAAATAACAGGGTGAATAGGTTGGTTATTCACAGTGTAATGTTACCCCTCATCTCATCACACTACCCTTAATAATTATACTTATTCACAGTGTAATGTTACCCTTCCTCTCATCACACAACCCTTAATTATCCTTCACACAGTGAAATGTTAACCTTCCTCTCATCACACTATCCTTAATAACTATATGTAACCTATTAACACAGTGAAATGTTACCCTTCATCTCATCACACTGCCCTTAATAGTTACACTAATTAACACATGTTACCCTTCATCCCAATACACCACCCTTAATAATTATACTTAACAGTGTAATGTTTCCCTTCATCTCACTGCACTATCCTTAATTATACTTAACCTATTAACAGTGTAATGTTAACCTTCCTCTCATCACACTACCCTTAATTATCCTTCACACAGTGAAATGTTAACCTTCCTCTCATCACACTATCCTTAATAACTATACTCAACCTATTAACACACTGTAATGTTACCCTTCATCCCATCACACCACCCTTAATAATTATACTAATTAACACAGTGTAATGTTACCCTTCATCCCATCACGCCACCCTTAATAACTATACTTAACCTATTAACACAGTGTAATGTTCCCCTTCATCTCATCACACTACCCTTAATTATGCTCAACTTACTCCACAGATAAATAAAATAAGACTTTTCCATTTTAGAATGTCCAAGTCTATTTGTCATTCCTTATCAGTATTTCACACAGTCCTCCCTGAGTTTATTTCTCTTCTCACTTTTACTCTTGTACTTGTTTTGGACCCTTCTGTCCATAAATTATCTTCATATTTAATGCTCTAAATTCATTTTACTACTCACTTGCTTATTTTTGAAATGCTGCATCACCCAAAACAAGTGTAAGGACTGTAGAAAAACAAAAGGATTATTAAACCTAAGTACACTCTTCTTTTTTACATAAAAATTCTCTTGTTTAATGGAGTTTAAATGAGAATTTAATAAACCATAAAAAAGTTTTAAGACTTCTCTTTGCAGCTTCTTGGTAATATGTCAAGTGGTCAAAATACACCACACTCAACTGTGAAAAAAGCAGCTGTTTATTCAACACATTAACGCTCCACAATTTCTCCATGTTTTCGTTTTAACTAATAAAAATTAACAAGATGGGAGGGGATATATAAAGGAGTGGTAATGCAGTATGTTTGCATTATCTGATGAAGTCCATTTTGGAGGACAAAAACGTGGAGAAATTTTGGAGTGTTAATGTGTTGAACAGCTTCTTTTTCCACAGTCTAGCGTGGTATAATTTTTGACTACTTGACCTCTTCTGGTGCCTTTGGTTTTTCGTTTATTAGTTCATAGCAGGCACAGTTACCTCCTGGTGTTTTTGGCTTCTTAGTAATATGTACAACCCTCCAATACAATTTCAACTTCCTAGAAAATGCAATGCAATAAATACACAGTTTCCTGTGGAAATGTGTAATTTATCTTTTTATGTCTTGTAAATCCTGAAACACCCTTTCTGGTTGTGCTTCTTTATTTTTTCTTCCATGAAATTTATACAGAAGACCTTCTCTTAACTTTAAAGTAAATACCACCCATGTTAACTGTATCCGCAAACACTCTAGTCAATGCGGTCATACAGCTATTAAATACTGCATTACTTCAGTCACCCAGCCTTTGTTCTATAGTCTAATTGCTAAATCATCAGCATAGTTCAGTAAAGGAATCTTGACTTATTCTGAATATTACACTGCAGCTCTATTCTTTTTTTGCTTCACTCTTCAGATAACCCCACTTATTATTAGTCCAAATAATGTAGTGCTTAAATGCATCCTTTCTTTACACCCTTCGCAACTTTGAGCCTTTACTCTAACCATCAATTAACTACTGGCCTTACCTAGGAACGATCATACACTTAAAAAAATATATCAACACTCAGCAAGATATGCAATATTCCTTCAACATACTCTATATACATTCATGTGTAACGTTATAGGTTTTATGAATATAATATACCACAACCTACCCTGCACTTCTACCTTTCTAAAAAGTTTAGACACTTCTTTAACTGTCACTAACATCTTATTGATATTCTTTCCCTACACTTCACATCATATTATTTCCTTTCACATTTCTGTAAATCTTTCCCTCTCTCTTGCAAAACACTCATCATAATTTTGTAATCTATACTCCGTAAAGTTACAAGTCTCCAGTTCTCTAACTTCATTTTATGACTTTTTTTCAAAGTAACTTCATTAGTCTCATACAAATATTTTCATCATGCAATTCGTAACCACACCAGTCACTGTAAGAAATATTTATTTTTGTGTTCTAACATTTTTTTTTTTTAAATCCTATCTAATATATTCTCCTGGCAGAGTTCCTGATTTCTCATTACTTATTGCTTTTTCCTATTCTTCCAACCATACACTCCCTTATAAATTTTTTTCAGTGCTGTGCTTACTTTTTCACCCCCCATTTTAATCCTTCTCATCACTTTCTCCTTATACACATCCTCCTCCATCTCTCTACCTCCCTTAATATTCTACCCATTGCCCTTTTAATTTATTTTTATCATGTTCCACCTTCCACATCATATCTGATTTTTGTTATATTTTATTACTTTTCAAATAAAATAATTCACCTCCTCTGTCCTGTTCATCACCAACTACTTCTGAAGTGCTAGAACATCATGAATTCTATCATTAATTTCAAAAAAAGTTTCCCAGTATGTCTTTCCTCCCTTCTACTGCCATGTCATTATTCTTGACATTTTTAAGCATACAAAGCTTCTCTACAACAATGCCATTCTGTCCCAAATTCCAAATAAAATGTTATGAGCCGTCTTTTATCTTCAACCCATAATCCTTACAATTCTTATAAAATAACACCAGTTAATCTGTTACTCAAATAAGAATTCTCTTTCTGCATGACCTTCAAAGATCTGTACACCACCATTAACCTTTTAAGTCCCTTGCCTTCTCATATTATTGTTTGCCCACAATGCTTTATAATCAAACTCCATTTCCTTTAAGCTTTTGCTATATTAAAAGAAATCTATCTTGTATTCTCCCAGTCATGCAGGTTTCTTATTTTCATTGAAAATGTTGTATTTGTATATATTTAACAACCTGCACAGCTTTTTTTTCTGTGAAGCTACAACTAAAATCTCCTACTTTAATAATACATATACTTTATCCAAACATACTTTTCTAGCGGTCTAAATTTCTCCTGTCTCTCTCAAAGCTGTACTAGTATAAATCACTATAATTTACACCATCTCACCTTAAATAAACAGTCCATTACAGTCATCCTCCCCTTTCTGAGAAATGTTAGATTGCAAACTGTAATATGAGAAGATGACATGATTGTGAACATTTCTCCTCACCCAGATGCCATATAATTTCCCTTCCTCACTGTTTATTTTATTTTACATTTGTTTACAGGTAGAGTCCGACTGGGCATGTAACCATTTTTAAATCGAGGCCCGGGGAGAAAAGCTCCATTGTTAGTACAAGTTTTGTTAGCAGAAAATTTTTATAATACAATGAAGAAAAACAGTAACAAAAATTAATACCATTATAATATAAAAAAAAAAAAAAACTGAAAAATGACTAGTCTAGTGCAAGAGAAGACCAGTTCCATTACATCTGGAAGACAGTTCTTATAACAGTATAAAACAGTGACCATGTATACGCTGAGTGGACAATGCATGCCCTTTAGCATTATGTACAAACTGAACAGCATGTTGAAGAATTCAAAACTGCTCGATATTTACACTGAGAAAGAAGTAACATAAAATAGGAATATGACTGAGTTTCCCAAGCTCATTACATGTGCAAGTCAATTTTGCTTAAACACACCCCCTTTCCCAGTTTAACAAACATCTAAAAAACATTACTTCTTAAATATTTTTGCATCAGTCTAATACATGCAGTCCATTACCACAATTCTTAATGCTGCTCACATTTAAATAAAGCAATGAAAGGTAACCCTTTCCCTTTTTTGAATCTTTTTTTCTTTCTCTCTTTTACTCTGCTACCTACTGTTACGGCTGCTTCATTACCTTGCACCAGGCTGAATGTTTAGATGCAGCCAAAGACAGATTCTCGGTTGGATCAGACAATGCGGAAATGATGGAAAAGACAACAGATCTAGTAATATAATGAACATTTTCTACAGTGTCAGCAAAATACAATATGTTCGGTAACGCTATCTGTTCTGAATTGTATGTGGAGTTTCTTTTTTCACAACATTCAATGTTCTAGAAAAAATATATTTATTCCATGGACATTGTCTTTTTGTCATTTAAGTTAAAGAAAAAATGTATTTAAGAAACAAAATTCAAAGGTTACATCACAACATTCTTCCTCCAGTTGTATTACATTCAAAAACGGAAACAAAAAGATAAATCAATCTATACCAAGCAATATAGCTTTCAATCTCTCAATTTTTAATATTTAGACATTTTCTTTGATATTTCCCCAATCTTGCCTCAGTCACTGTTGCCAATGCTATCAAAAAAAAAAAATCCTGAAAAACTGAACTTGGTTAGGGACCCCATGTCCTTTTGATTACCACATATTCACCGTTACAAGTCTTTTTTCTTTGCACAGCTTATATCTAAAGTACTGCATCCACATCCAGAGATGTAACTGTTCCACTATACTCAGCACTTTTGCCAGTCATGGAGTATAATGACCTTTTCAGTATGTACCTGTCCCATCACTTGTCACACCTTCTCAATAGCAAAAACAACAGGAGCCAGTCTCAAAGCCTTGAACCCTCTTCTCAGTATCATTCAGGCTACTGAAAGACATCTGCCTTGCGCACAGAACTTCAACAGACCCTGTTCTGTCAGACCTGTTACACATTCTCAATACCAATGCTATCAAACACCTACTCAAGGGATCTCCATCTCTTTTGCGAAACAAAAACAACATGTTGGAGAGATGCATTATATATTCTGTGTGATACAAACGTATGCAAACATTGTCTTTTCTCAGTCAGTCTGTATAAAATGTAGCTATCTAGTGCCTTTATACCCTCAAGACAACTATGATAGTCACTTTGTTTACAAGTGTGTGTGTGTGTGTGTGTGTGTATATATATATATATATATATATATATATATATATATATATATATATATATACATACATATATATATCTATATGGGTCCCTTTCAGATGGTCGAACTTTTAAAAGCTCGACTTTCATATGGCTGAGACCATATGATCAAACTTTTAAAAGTTCCAACGGTCTGAATGGGAATCTCCATAGAGTGCGGAACGGGAAGATTTCCCTTTACCACAATGTAGTGCAATCATGGGGTTGGTATATTTAGGGGGGGTGCATGGGGGCTACACACACACACACACACACACACACACACACACACACACACACACACTGGATATAAAAAGTTTACACACCCCTGTTAAAATGCCAGTTTTTTGTGATATAAAAAATGACACCACAATAAATAATTTCAAACCTTTTCCCACCTTTAATGTGACCTATAATAACCTGTACAATTCAATTGAAAAACAAACAAATCTGTTCGGGGGAAAAAATATAAAAAAATAAAAAAATCTACAATATGCTGGTTGCATAAGTGTGCTCACCCTTAAACTAAAACTTTGTTGTGTGCACAGACTTAAACTAATACCTTTTGATTTAATTACAGCATTCAGTCTTCTTGGGTACACACCTGCCATCGATTAAAGAGACTCTTAATTAACCCCAAATAAAGTTCAACTGTCCTAGTAGGATTTTCCTGACATTTACTCAGTTGCCTGCTACAGCAAAAGCCATGGTTCGCTGAGAGCTTACACAGCATCAAAAGGATCTCATTGTTGTTAGGTATCAGTCAGGAGAAGGGTACAAAAAAATTTCCACAGCATTGGATATACCATGGAACACAGTGAAGACGGTCATCAAAAAGTGGACAAAATATGGGATAACAGTGACTTTTCAAAGAACTGGACGTCCCTCCAAAATTGATGAAAAGATAAGACAAAAACTGGTCAGGGAGGCTGCCAAGAGACCTACAGCAACACTGAAGGAGCTCTAGGAATTTCTGGCAAGCACGGATTGTTTACTACATGTGAAAACAATCTCCTGTGTTCTCCATATGTCTGGACTATGTGGCAGGGTTGCAAGACGGAAGCCTTTTCTTATACAGAAAAACATCCATGCCCAGCTAAAATTTGCAAAACAATACATCAAGTCTCCCAAAAGCATGTGGTAAAATGCATTATCGTCTGATGAGACCAAGGTTGAACTTTTTGGCCACAATTCCAAAAGGTATGTTTAGAGCAAAAATACAACACATCACCAAAAGAACACCATCTCCACGGTGAAGCATGGTGGTGGCAGTGTCATGCTTTGGGGTTGCTTTTCTTCAGCTGGAACTGGGGCTTTAATCATGGAGGAGAGAATTATGAACAGTTCCAAATACCAGTCACTTTTGGCCCAAAACCTTCAGGCATCTGCTAGAAAGCTGAAGATGAACAGGAATTTCACCTTTCAACATAATGACCCGAAGCATACATCCAAATCAACAAAAGAATGGCTTCACCAGAAGAAAATTAAAGTCTTGGAATGGCCCAGCCAGAGCCCAGACCTAAATCCAATAGAAAATATGTGGGGTGACCTAAAGAGGGCTGTGCAAAAGAGATGCCTTCACAATCTAACAGATTTGGAGCGCTTTTGCAAGGAAGAGTGGGCAAATATTGCCAAGTCAAGATGCACCATGCTGATTGACTCCTACCCAAGAAGACGGATTGCTGTAATTAAATCAAAAGGTGCTTCAACAAAGTATTAGTTTAAGGGTGTGCACACTTATGCAACCAGTACATCGTATGTGTTTTATTTTTTATATTTTTCCCCCAACACATTTGTTTTTCAATTGAATTGTACAGGTTATAGGTCACATTAAAGGTGGGAAAAGTTTTGAAATGATTTATTGTGGTCTCATTTTTTATATCACAAAAAAGTACAGTTGTGTACATTTACCATAAATGTAGATGTTAGAGTGTATTCACTGTTGCAGTCATCACCTGTGGGTTATCCCTGCTCTGGTAGCCCTCAGCCAGCCCGAATACCAGCATCAATGTTTTTCTGCAGCCGACGTCATTACATCAGTTTTTCTTGCCCTAACCAGTCAGAGGTCCAAGTAAACAAGGAGAAGTGGTCCGGTGGCTAATTTTAGAAACTTATGTCTCCCTAAAGAAAGAAGATGTGAAGGAGGGTGGGAAACCAGGACTGCAACAGTGAATACACTTGAACATCTACATTTACGGTAAGTGTACACAACTGTACTATGTTCTTCGTGCTTCACTGTTGCAGTCATCACCTGTGGGAGGATTCCCAAAGCTGAGGAGAAGGGTGGTAGGCTCAGTAAGAGACCTAGGAATGGGTCAGAATGCCCTGCAGAACTGTAGAGGCAAACCCTGCCCTAGCCTTAGAAAATAGAGGTAGGTGGTAATGCTTGGTAAAGGTATGGACAGAAATCCAGGTGGCACCTTGCAGGATGTCCTTGGTGGGAACTCCTCTAAGGAATGCTGTGGAAGTGGAGGCTGCCCCAGTGGAATGGGTTCGAATAGCCCTGGGGGGGGGGGTTCCCATGCAAATCGGTCTGAGGCAAGAAAAGTTTCCCCAACGGGGTACTTAGCTTTAAAGAAGACTTCGGTTTCCAATTTTTCGTAAATTCAGGAGCTGGCCGACCGGCACTTGCGAACTGCTTCTGCTTCGGGCACCGTGCGGCAAGAAAGACTGGAGAACATGGTGTCGGCTGTTACTTATATACCCCTGTCGCATTGACGTCAGGGAAGAAGGCGACAACAACCGACGCCGGACCAAGACTTTGGAATTCGGCCGACCGAGGACCCGCCTGACGGCAGAGAACCTGTATGTGATTACTGCAGCTGTATGCACGATGAACATCTGTAGAGGCAAACCCTGCCCTAGCCTTAGAAAATAGAGGTAGGTGGTAATGCTTGGTAAAGGTATGGACAGAAATCCAGGTGGCACCTTGCAGGATGTCCTTGGTGGGAACTCCTCTAAGGAATGCTGTGGAAGTGGAGGCTGCCCCAGTGGAATGGGTTCGAATAGCCCTGGGGGGGGGGGGGTTCCCATGCAAACTGTAGCAGACATGGATACAGTATGATATCCATTTGGAAGTAGTTTGTTTGGAAATGGGCTTCCCCTGTGCCTCTGAGGCAAAGCTGACAAGAAGTTGGTCCATTTTCCTGAAGGGTTTAGTATAGTCCAGATAGTATCTGAGCTGTCTGTGTACATCTAGTGAGTGCAAAATTCTTTCCCCCTTGTTTTGAGGGTTAGGAAAGAAGGTCGGTAGATGCATGGCCTGGTTGAAAGTTGCATCAGATACCACTTTGGGCATACAGGAGGGACTGATCCTCAGGGAGACCCTATCTGCATGGAAGATGATGAAGGGCTCAATGGCCATCAGCGCCTGTAGCTCTGAAACACTTCTGGATGAAGTGATAGCTAGGAGAAAAGCAGTCTTCCAGGAGGGGTACCTTAGCTTTGCTGAAGCAGCAAGTTCAAAGGGATGTAAAGCAAGTTTTTCCAAAACATAATTCAGGTCACAGGCTAGAGTGGGTGGCCTTCAGGGAGGTCTGATTTTAGAAGCCCCTCTGAGGAATTGTTTAATCAAAGGATGTGAAAACAGGGGCTGTCCGAAATGGCCGAGGTGTGGATTTTAATAGAAGAGAAGAAGGAGAAGCCACTATTAAGTAGCTCCACTAGGTAGTCCAGGATAAGAGTGATGGAAGGTTGAGAGGTACTGTCCCCTCTGGACTGGCTCCAAGAGCAGAATCTTTTCCTTTTTCTTGCATAGGATTTTCTGCTGCTAGGCCTTCTGGCCTCTGTGATATGTCTAGGACAAGTTTGCTAGAAAGGGGCCCCTTGTTTGCCTTTAGAGTACAAGCCATGCTGATAACTTGAGTCTGCAGGTCTGGGTGCAGCATTGCCCCCCCAAATTAAGAGGTCTGAGATCAGGGGAAGCTGCCTGGGAGGCTTTAAGATCAGGCTGCACAGTAAGGGGTACCAATGTTGCCTGGGCCAGTCTGGAGCAATGAGGATGGCCTTTGGCCTCTCCTCTCTAATTTTGATCAGAACCTTTGGGATAAGAGGCAGAGGAGGGAATGCGTACACAAAAGGGTGCCCCAGGGGAAGGTCAAGGCATCCACCTTCCAGGTTAGGTGGTGATACTCCCTGGTCCAGAATTTTCTTTAGCTGATGGCTGGGATGCGAAGCAAAGAGCTCCACCTCCGGAGTCCACCACGCCGGAGTGATTTTCAGAAAGATTTTTCTGTGGAGCTGCCATTCATGGGGCTCCAGAAGGTTTCTGTTTAAGTGGTCTGCCAGGGTGTTGTGATCCCTAGTAGGTATTCTGCTATCAGATGTAGTCCCAATGGAAGAGACGGTCAGCCACAGGTTCATGGCTAGCCTCCACAGAGGGTAAGATTGGGTTCCTTTCTGTTTGTTGATGTACCACATTACTGTGGTGTTGTCTGTTTTGATAAGGAGAACACCTGGCTTGAGATGGGGTTTGAAGGATGTAAGAGCCTTTTGCACTGCCATCATTTCTTTCTGGTTGATATGTAAGGGAAGGTGTTGGGCATCCCAAAGACCTTGGGTGCAATGCCTTCTAGGTGAGCGCCCCAAGCTAGGTCTGAGGCGTCAGTGGTAATGGTTTGCCTGGTTGGGCAGAGGGTGAAGGGAAGACCCTTGTTCTGGGCACAGGACCCTTCCCACCAGAAAAACGCGGCCCTTATACAGGGGATCAGAGGTAGAGAGTTCTCTAGAGTCTGAGTGTGCTGACACAAAAGGTTCTTTAGGTACCACTTAAGTTGTCTCATGTGAAGCCTGGCCAGAGGAATTAGAAGAATGCAGGATGCCATGTACCCTAAAGGCTTGCAGGAACTTCCCTTCAGTGAGGTGACTTTTGGAAGCCAGCTGTGTAAAATAGAGGCAGGAAGCTCTGTTTCTCTGGGGATAGGAAGGCCATTTGGGATGCTGCATCCAGCAGAGCTCCCAAGAAAATGATATCCCTGGAGGGAGTTTGCTTGGATTTCTTCTCGTTGATGGTGTACCCTAAGGAGGTTAGGAGGGTTTTGACAAAGAGGAGGTCCTCGAGGAGCTTTTCTTTGCACTCTGTCTGAATAAGGCAGTCACCCAGGTAAGGGTAAATTTGTATACTTTTCCATCTGCAAAAGGCTATGGCCGGGGCTAAGCATTTGGTTAATACTCTGGGAGCAGTAGATAAGCCAAAGGGTAGTGCAGAGAACTGAAAGTGTTGTGAGCCTGCTCTGAAGCAAAGGAATTTCTTTATGGGGATCTGGAGGTAGACATCTTTTAGCTGTAGGGTAGCTAATCAAGCATTTTTTTGTCAGCATAGGCAGTAGCAGCTGCAAAGTCAGAATTTTGAATTTGAGGACCACCAGGAAGGTGTTCACAATGGAAAGCTCCAGGATGGGGTGCCAAGTGCCCTCTATTCTGGGACAAGGAATAGTCTGGAATAATAGCCTTTACCTGTTTGATCTGAGGGGACAGGTTCTACTGCCACTTGGGATATGAGAGTTTGGACTTGTTTCAGTGCCTCTGCCCCCTGATTTGGAGGTAGGTCTGGGTACCCTCTTGGAATTGGAAATTCGTTGAAGGAGAATTTGTTACAGAAAACCACTTCTCTTTGCAGAGGGAGAGCCTTCCTCCTAGTTTTTGGTGAGTGAAAAGAGGGCAGAGGGGGGTAGAGGGAGTCACTGAGAGTTTCTGCCATACAGGGATGGTTTAGAACTCCCTGCCTTTGGAACGGAAGTAGTCCACTGTTTGGTTCTCTGCTGTCCCTGGGATAGGAGTCTTGGTGGTCTGTCCCTGCGGGGCTTACCTTGCCCCTTGTCTGCTAGGTGCGGGAGAGGACTAGTGCTTTGAGAGAAAATTCCTGCTGAACCTAGGTGGTTGTACCTGAAGAAAATCGTTTACTGTTTGCATAGATTTTGTTTGATCTTCCATCTTTTTAAGCACCTCTTCTGCTTTTTCTCCAAACAAGGGGTCCTTATGCAAAGGTGCATCAAATAATTTAGATTTGACATGATCAGAGAGGTTGTTCCTTCAACCATGCAGGTCCTCTAATGACAGACCCTGACACTGCTGCCCTGCTTGAGGCTTCTAGGGCATCATATTCGCAGAGTAAAGAGTGTTTAGCCACTTTAAACAAGTAGAGTGCAGAAAATCTGATAGCTCTTTCGAAATGGCAGAGTCAGGAAAGGTAGAAATCTTTTGTTTTAATAGTTCCAAAGTGTGTTGTTGATATTTTAACATCTAGAACTGAGAGTCGAGAGCCCTGACAGCCAACATTGCAGAGGTGTATACTTTTTTACCCCATCTGTCCAGAGCTCTGGAGTCCTTGTCAGAAGGAGTAGGATTCTTTGCGGAACTAGCCTTAGCTCCTTTTGGTCCCTGTGTAATAACCTCCGGGTCTGCAGCAGGATTTCTGTACAGGTATTTGCAAGAGTCAGGTACTCTGCAGTACCGGTCAGGTTTTTTGGGAGCAGGCGGGAGGGTGTTAGGAGTTGAGCTGGATTCATGGAAGACATCATCAACCACCTCTAAGATAGGGGGGGTGGACAAGGGTCTGTGCTGGGGCAGGTGTAGAAACTCTTAGTATTTTCTTAGACTGATTGAAGTCCTGGGATTCCCAGTGGAAATGTTCCCAGAGGGTGTGAAAGTTTTCCCCAAAGGAAAGATCTTCTGGTGGAGAGGCAGAAGGAATGGATTCCTCTGCATCTGAATCCTCATAAGCAGTAAGAGGTTGTTGTTCCTCTTCAAAATCTGAATAATCAGACTCATCAGAATCCTGTTCTGTCAGTATTTCAGGGGGAGGGTCTCTTTTCCTATTAGAAGGTGCGGCCTGACTACCCCTGATAAGGGTGACAAGATCCTCCGCCATTTTAAGCACTTGAGCTTGGGGTGGATGAAGGAGAGGTAAAAAGATGGCTGTAGGTAATTTTCTTAGGAGTGGCCCTGCCTCTAGGCCTAAGAGTATCCATCGGTCAGAGAAAAAAGGTAGTTGGAGGAAAGGAAGTCTGTTTTAGTCTCGATTCAGTAGTGCGAAAGACCTCCTCAGATGATGATGTCTGAGTCGCGGCTCCAGACCCAAACGAGGCAGAGACAACCAAAGGCTCGGAAGACAAAACAGATTTCTGCAGCATACCAGACTCCAAAAGGGTCTTAGTAGAGGCTTGCGAAGGTACTGAATCAGGCATCAGGGGCAGCGAAGCCACCTCACTGAATTCCAGAGAACTGATGACCTGCTTAGCGTTGGAGTCGTCGGAAGGTTTGGTCATGTGTGGTCTGTCTCTATCTTTATCCTCACATTTTTTTGGAAAGTCTATGGATTGCTGGCTGACAGACACCATTTCGGAAAACAAAAGTGGAAAACAAAAATACCTGGCTACGAAAAGAGCTCCACGATGAATGATTCTTGCGTTAATGAGGGCAAAGAACTGGCAAAGGGGGATGTCATAGTCTGTGCCTAAACAAGTGACGCAATAAAAGTGGAAGTCTCGGTGTGGTGTTTGCTTTCCACAGGCAAGACAATTGTTAACTTTTTCAGACATTGGTTAGTGCAAGAAAAAAAGGATCCACAACGGGGGACTTAGCTTTAGACATTTTCAGCTGAATTCGAATTCTGGTAGCAACCGACCGGCACACTTGTGAACTGCTTCTGCTACGGGCTCAATGGCAAGAAATACTGATGTAATGACGTCAGCTGCCTGCCTTTATAGCACTGCCGACATGACGTCAGCCAGCAAGCGACAACAGCAGACAAAGAAAAACACTGAATCTGGTATTCGGGATGGCAGTGGGCTACCAAAGCAGGTATAACCCAAAGGTATTATATAGGTTTACACTAAAAACCTTTAAACTGCATCAGTCAACAGGCATGTTGCCGATTTGCAGTTTTCAAGTCAACAAAATGACAAACTAAAATGAAGCGACTACAGTACAGTGAACAGGTAGTGTAAGTCGAGCATTTGGGTTCGATATTGTGCAGGAGGATCGCAGTTCAGTAAGGAACTGGGAATTAGTCCATTTCCTCAATGTAAAGCGATCTCAGAGTTGGTATATTTAATGAGTAGGGGGTGTTGGGGTGCAGGGGGAACAGCCCCCCCTACAAAATAGTAGAATTAATGTATCATTGACTGAACAGTTTAACGGCACGTTAATGTGCATAACAAGAGGTGAGTGACATCACTTCCTGCTATGTCGAATACATCGAACCATGGTTGTTTATATATTCATTTTCGCTTTGGTTTACTTTTCTGCTTTCTGAATTCCACATTTCGGGTTGACATTCAAATCAGTCAACCAAAGCGGATTTGAAATGCCAATAGTAAGCTATATATATATATATATATATATATATATATATATATATATATATATATAAAGTCACACACAAACCACCAATCGATACCCTCTGGATAAATGCCAAAGCACCAAGAAATGCAAAATAGCAGTATAACAAAAAAGTGTTTTAGTGCTGTGGCTGAACGATGACACAATGTAGAATAACTTCTTTATTGAACAAGAGATGTAAGCGCTTTCGCAGTGTATCCCACTGCTTCTTCAGACATAATGACAAACACACTGCCTGATCTACTATATATGCTAAAGCAATCGATTTATCAATCAAACAATTTAAATTTTTAAAGTGACAGTAAAAACATATAAATATATAAAAAATATACATAAAATTCATCCTTAAATATATAAAACCTACAACATTTATAATCACTCAAATCAAGTTTTTAGTGGTCTGGTTTTTAACATAGGTCTATCATTGAGCCCTTTACCTTCATGGGCTTTCAACCTAACTATCCATCTAGTCTCATTAAGTTCGGTTTTATTTTTAATGTCCCCAAGTCTACTGGTTAATTTGGTATTTTCTACCATTATAAATCTAAAATTATGTATATGTGAAGTGCTCATTACATGTTTTGCTAGGACATTCGTAGTAACCTGTTTCTGTATATTATATGTGTTCCGTTATTCTAAACTTAAATTTCCTATCTGTTTTGCCTATATAAAAGGCCATGCAGGCCACGCAATAGGCAAGATATACTAAATGTTCAGAATAACAGGTACCTTCTGCATGAAACCAAAAAGTCTTACTCAAGTCTGGGTGGACAAATTTGTCTGTTGTATCTACATATTGACAAAAGTTACAATTTTTACACACACTAACCCCCTTATTAAAATCTTCCTTGTCATTTCTAAGATGACATAACATATTTTTCATGTTTCTATATGCAAATGAGTGACATGCTCCCACTATTCTCTTGACCTCTGGATCCGCTGTTAATATAGGCCAAAACTTTCTGTATGTATCCGTGGCAACTCTCATATTATTAGCATATTTAACTGGCATTCTGCATGATGTATATTTATATACACATTAGATATCTCTCTCTCTATAAACCCAGTCACTGGGGATGCGCCCAGTGCATTTCTTTGTGCCGGTCCCAAGCCCAGATAAATGGGGAGGGTTGCGTCAGGAAGGGCATCCGGCATAAAACTTCGCCAAACATTTCATGCAGTCACCAAGAAAATTTTTTATACCGGATCGGTCGAGGCCCGAGTTAACAATGACCACCACCAGTATTGTTAGCCTACAGGGTGCTGGCGGAAATTGGGCTACTGTTGGCCGAAGGAGGAGAAGAGGCGGAAGACATGGCCGAAGGCAGGAGGAGAGGAGAAATGCTAGGACTGTGGTAGTGAAGGTTGGAACTTTGAATGTTGGCAGTATGACTGGTATAGGGAGAGAGCTAGCAGATATGATGGACAGAAGGAAGGTTGGTATATTGTGTGTGCAAGAGACCAGATGGAAGGGAAGTAATGCTAGGTGTATCGGAGGTGGGTTCAAATTGCTTTATCATGGTGTGGATGGGAGGAGAAATGGCACAGGAGTTATTCTGAAGGAACAGTATGCCAAGAGTGTTTTGGAGGTGAAAAGAGTGTCGGATAGAGTGATGTTTATGAAGCTGGAAATTGATGGTGTAATGATGAATGTTGTTAGTGCATATGCTCCCCAAGTTGGATGTGCAATGGATGAGAAAGAAAAATTTTGGAGTGAATTGGATGAAGTGGTGATGACTGTACCCAAGGGTGAGAGAGTGGTGATTGGAGCAGATTTCAATGGGCATGTTGGTGAAGGGAACAGAGGGGATGAGGAAGTGATGGGTAGGTATGGTGTTAAACAAAGGAATGCAGGTGGTCAGATGGTAGTGGATTTTGCGAAAAGGATGGACATGGGTGTGGTGAATACATATTTTAACAAGAGGGAGGAGCATAGGGTGACATACAAGAGTGGAGGAAGATGCAAACAGATGGATTATATCTTATGTAGGAGGGCCAGTTTGAAGGAGACTGGAGACTGTAAAGTGGTGACTAGAGAAAGTGTAGTTAGGCAGCATAGGATAGTGGTTTGTAAGATGACGTTGGTTATCAAGAAGAGGAGGAGTAGTGTGAGGGCAGCACCAGGATCAAGTGGTGGAAATTGAAAAAGGGTAATTGTGAGGTGGAGTTCAGGGATGAGTTAAGGCAGGCACTGGGTGGCAGTGAAGAGTTACCAAATAGCTGGGTAACTACAGCAGAGCTAGTAAGGGAGACAGCTAGAAAGGTGCTTGGTATCACATCTGAACAGAGGAAGGACGACAAGGAGACATGGTGGTGGAATGAGGAAGTGCAGGAGAGTATACAGACAAAGAGGTTGGCAAAGAAGAAGTGGGATTGTCAGAGAGATGAAGAAAGTAGACAGGAGTATAAGGAGATGAGGTGCATGGCAAAGAGAGAGGTGGCGAAGGCTAAGGA